>NC_050181.1:32873361-33118361 GCF_008315115.2 Sander lucioperca
TTCCAAAACATAAGTGTAAAACTAGTGTAATAAGTTGGTGTTAGTAATGTTAGTGAAAAAACGTTGAAAACGCTGAAAAGAAAGTGATGAAAACATTGAAAAAAACGTTGAAAAAACATTGGGGGAAAAAAGAGTCAAAAGTGCCAAAAAAAGGGACTAAAACATCAGAAAATTTGTCAATAACATCAAAAAAAGTGTGGGAGGACAACAAGTGCATGGTCGATGGGAAGAAAACACAAGGGTTAAATAAACATAGGCAAAAACACAAGCTCACACAAAGGCCAGGTATATGTAGTCAACAGTCCGTCTTTCTTCCTCTCTCTCTCTCTCTCTCTTGGTTTTATCCATTCATATTTACAGTCTATGGTTGTACCTCATAAACAAAACCCCAAGCAGCTCTTCTCCAGCTCCAGTCCCGACCCACATGTAAGCATCACTCCAGGAACAACCACTTTACCTGATCATTGACCCCTCTCTAACACACCTTGCCGGGAGTGCTGGCAACACCTTGAACAGGGGAAGTGCATAAAGGATTAAATTATGAATGGTGATCCAGCGAGGCAGAAGGAAATGATTGTGATTATAGCATGACAGCATATTTCATTTGCAGATAATTGCACTTTGGGGTTTTTTAAGGGGCTCGTCTCACACTGGCATTTTTAATGTTGTCACCTTACAGCCTAAAAAAAAACCCTCAACGTTAAAAAAAGAGCAACAACATGAAAGAAATGGGGTCTGATTGGACTGTGTGAAATGTGAACGGCTCAGATTGTATTTTGAAAATATACACCAGGCTTTTGCACTTCCACTGTTACATGAGAGCACTCTGACTTCAGCATTATGAGAGGTATGTTTCTTCTATTTTCTGTTTACCTTTGGTAAATGATTATTTTGTAGCAAAACAAACCCTTCACACACATGTATCAGTAGATTTGGGGTCCCAGATAAAATCTTTTCTGACTTGAATGCTTGTAGAATTTTTGTATCTTTTCACGCAAACACATACTCACGTATGTGAGTGAAATGTGCGCACTGTAGAGTAAAAGTGCGTGGACAAAACATTTCACTTTGAGCTTCTGGCTGCTCAGCTCAACACTTTCATTCATGTGAACACAGAAGTGGCGAAAAGGTAACCTGTGCCAGCGGTGGAAGAAGTATTCAGATCCTTTACTCTAGTAAAAGTACTAATACCACACTGTAAAAAATACTCTGTTACAAGTCAAAGTCCTGCATTGAAAATGTTACTTAAATACAAGTCTGTAAGTATAGTCAGGAAAATGTACTTAAAGCATTAAAAGTAAAAGATCTCAATGCAGAAAAATACTCACATTTTAGAAACTGGAAACGATCCAAACAGTTGTGTGTTTAATGGTCTAATTCAATGATCTTCAACCCCACATTATTGTGCGTGGTTTAAAAAATAAAATGAAAATATTCAACATATTATTAGTAAAGATTCATTTTTTTTAATGTACACAAAATTGATGATGGGCTTACTGGCCTGCAGCTAAGGTAGCCATAAGGTAGCCATCCACAGATACAGTTATATGCCAACATTTTCTTTTTTAAAGCTTAGTATTATATGCACCTTAAAAAGGTATGTGTAAGGGCTTTAGGACACCCTACATGTTATTGTAGGCCCAGTTTAATATGCAGCTTAATTTTATACAATATATAGGGGGTCTCTCTTTTAGTTAAGGGGTCCTTGGCCTAAAAAACATTGACAACCCCTGGTCTAATCATTTCAGCTGGACTTGTAGGCTGTTATATTGTTGGTAGTTTAATTTATAATAATATAGTATTTTATAAACTACATGTGTTTTGTGTGCAAAAATCCTAACTTGCAAAGTAACTAGTAACTAAAGCTGTCAGATTAATGTAGTGGAGTAAAATGTACAATATTTCTCTCTGAAATGTAGCGTAGTAGTAGAAGTAGAAAGTGGCATGAAAAGAAAAGAAAGTAAAAGTACAAGTGTTGCAAGGTGAGTTGCATTGTAGCTCAGAGGAACCAAGAAGCAGATAAAACATCACGTTGGCAGAAGGTTTGCTGGGAAAACTGGTAGACTTATTTTTCTTCAAAAAAATACATTAAACACAGAAAAAGACAAAGGGAACTCCTCTTTACTCTGCTTAAACGGTTCTGGTGCTGCTCCTCAAACAAAACAGTAAAAAAAATAAAAATAAAACTCACATTCTACTCAATAGGATTAGAGCCCGCATCTCCAGTTAAAACTGACCAATCAGGTTATTACTCAGGTCAGTAATCAGGTGTGGTACATCATCCAGTAATTAACATTCATCCAAACAAAATCAATTATTTGTCTTTGTTAATTGATGTAGGAACTTTAAATAAAGAAAACCTAGTGAAAGTAAATGCCTACATTCATTAACAAAATAGTTAGTGAGGGAGTGGGTGCTTTTTTTGATACATTTGAAATGTATCTTTTTATATAAAACAGATGTTGACAAAGTTTCCTTTTGGGGGACATCATTTGAAATTGGGAAAAATTTGAAAAATCGCTATAATATCGTATTGTGACATAAATATTGTGATTATATCGTATGAAAAAACTGCCAAATCTTCTCTGCCAATGCCAAACAGCTTATTCTGCCATTGATTCGTTTGGTGTTTGGTGGATTGGATGATTGAAGTTTGAAGAAACAAGACATATTGACAATTGAACAATTTATTAATTTCACAAACAGGAGCCTCAGTAGCATGTGGAAGAACCATACACAGCCACAACAGCCTGGCACCTCCTCCTCATGCTGGTCACCAGCCTGGTCACACACTGCTGTGGGATGGCATCCCATTCTTCAACCAGCATTTGTCGCAAGTCAGCCAACGTGGTTGTGTTGGTCACTCTGGCATGAACCAAGCTGATCATACAAGTGTTCAACGGGCTTGAGGTCAGGACTGCTGGCAGGCCATTCCATCCTCTCCACTCCCACATCCTGGAGGGGCGAGCGTTGTCATCTTGGAGGATAGAGTTCGGTCCCAGACTGTGGAGATATGGGATTGCCACTGGTTGCAGAATCATATCTCTATATCTCTCTGCATTGAGATTGCCTCCAATGATGACAAGCCTCGTTTTTCCAGTGAGGGAGATGCCGCCCCACACCATCACACTGCCTCCACCAAAAGGTGTTACTCTATCGGTGCAGCAATCAGCATAGCGTTTTACGCGTCTTCTCCACACTTTGAGCTCAAAACAAGTGTCAATAGCAACAGCAAAATAACCTATTTGGCATTGGCAGAGAAGATTTGGCAATTTTTTTCATGGGCACAACCCACATACTCAGCACTGCTGCTCATCCCACAAATGCATGTTCCTTACAAATGGGGCACCATTTGAAAGGGAACTAAACAGGCTTTCCGGTATAAGACTTATTGCCAAAAAGCATTGTTACCACAGAGAAATAATCTACCAAACACAAATTCCCTTACTTTTTGTGCTAAGTTTACTTTCTACCGTCACGCTGAAAAGAATTCCTTGATTGCATTTAGAAAGGGCCTGTAAGGGGGCAGGTATAAAAGTGTGAAATGGTTATAGTTGTTGAACCAATCTTAATAATAATAATAATAATAAATTGAATTTATATAGCGATTTTCACGAACTCAAAGTCGCTTGGACCAGAGCAGTCCGGTGGAAACTAACACTATCCCAGATGACAACAAATCTGGGCTGCTCTGGTCTGTCCTGCACAACTGCATGTAGTGCATCTAGAAATGCAATGATCTGTCCTGCATTGTAGGGACCTATAGTGGCATGGTGATGCAGGACTCCTTGGACACTAATTGCAGCACACAAGGTGATATTTCCCCCACGCTTCCCAGAGACATTTACAACGGCCCTTTGTCCAACTACGTTACGGCCCCGACGCCTGGTTTTTGCCAGATTGAAGCCTGATGTCGCCCAACCATTCTGTAGAAAATGCTCTACTAACCAATGACAAGATGTCATTGGTTAGGTTCTTTTTCACATACTTTACTTTCAAACTGTACACAGTACTGTAACATCACAATGGTATTCCTTTACATATACTTCACAGCACTACCCATTTTTGTATAGTACAGTTAGTACAGTAATACTGTAATATGATACAGAATCATGTGACACATACAGTAGTTACAGTCTGGAGCAGAAACTTGAAGATATACCTGTTCTTGGGGGAAAGGTTGTGGTTAGGAGAACAAGAATGTGGAAAGGAACTACCACACGCGAGGCGCGATTCCCGGTCTCTGGGGTGAAAGTCCTGTGTTGTTTGACCCATCCACCACCCCAACCAACCTCCTTACACGGATTTTCGGCTTTTCAATACTACTCGCTACCATAATCGTGCTGTTATCCCGTAATATGCTTCCCATTCAAATACATTACTTTATTCGTGCTCACCAACACGATAAAAACCAGAAAAACGTGTCCCTGTACACGAATCAATAGATTAAATAACTTCACCATTTCACGAACTGCCATGATTTATCACATGGTCCACCACAGTAGCCCTGATCATCTGATACACGTCTCCGCACTGGTCCTCGTCTTTGTCCTCGTCCTATTTCACGTCCGACTCCTCTCTGTCTTTGTCCTCCTCTTACTCTGACTCTCATTGCCTCCATACTTGCAAAGTTCTCAAAATGGCTTACCTGAGGTCTAGTTGTAGTGCTAAGGCTCAGACCGATTGGTGTTCTGTTTTCTGTGCAAGTGTTTTCAGGTGTGTATGTAAGTGCCTACAATTGCCAGATGAGTTTTGCATTTTGAGTGTTTTCCCAATGATAACAAGAGATTTCAGTTTTGAACAAAGTGTCTAATGTAAGAAAACGTGTGTAGTGTTTCGCAATAAGTGTGTTACAGAATTGCAAAAAAAGTGCAAAGTTGACAATGTGTTTAAGCTATGGTTACACTGTGTTTAAGGTATACTACAAGAAGTTTAGGTATTGAGGCTTTGGTCTAAGCATTCGTTTTAGTGTGTAAGCAATGGGCAAAAAACTTCTTTTTGCTTTAGCATCAGCCAGCGTGGTACACTGGCGTTTACAGGCAAATTAATACAAAGAGACAGCGTGACCTCCTGCAGTGTGCATGTGTGTGTGTGTGAGTGTGTGCATGTGTGCATGTTTGCGTGCGTGGGTGCGTGGGTGTGTGTGTGTGTGTGTGTGTGTGTGTGTGTATGCGTGTGAGTGAAAGAGACAGACAGCTCTGTGCCTACCAGCTGTTTCATTCAGCCATCTGTGGTGTCAGATGTTTGTAAGGATACATGAAGTTTCTCAACACGGTGTGACGAGTGCACACGTGCACATTTTAAGCGTTACTTGGCAAGCATACATGCATGTGAACACATGCACGCACACATTTCTTTCTCTCTCTCTCTTTGTGTCAGTTCAGCGAAATTCAATTTAATCTAATTCGACTGAGTTAGGTTCAGTTGGTGCTTTCTTGCCGTGAAATTACATAACTAGCACAGCGGTGGGTGACAAAATGAATTAGTACAGAACAATAACAATCCCACAACACATCAGTAACATTCTGCGTCAGTCTGTGTTGTTGAAATTCAGTATCTTTTACATGAAGAAGGTCTTGAATACTATAAAATATACAGTTTTACATACAGGAATGATGATGTCAAAACTACAGATATAAGACCCTAGTCTAATTAAAGATTTAAAGAATGAAAAAGTCCAGGTCAAGTCTCATGTCTTCATAGGCAAATTCCAAGTTGATCAAAAGTCTTTCACATGTCTTAATGCTGACCATGGAAGGTCACAATATATGAACATTTTCTTTTCAAAGCTGTGTTAGTGTTTTATTACACTTACTAAGGTCCTTCAGTGTACTGACTTAACATGATCCGCGTTAAAACAGCGAGGTAGAGCAGACAGGCAGAACGCGGCGCAGGTATACGTCATCATTGCTTCTGGAATTGGTTGCGCCTTGAAAGGTCAGCGGCTAAAGTTGAAACAATTTGAACTTTAAGCACAGTGCTTGGCAGCAATTCAGAGTGGTGCACGATACGATAGCGCTCCATCTAGTTTGGCTCTCCCTATAGGAAATCAATGGAACGGCCTGTGCAGAGCAGTTTTACCACGGATCATGTGTAACCTGCTTAAGGGCAGAAACATGCTATGCAAGATTGACGTCACACAATGTTGCATTCTGGCAAGTGTCACCTGAAAATAGTAGCATGAGCTGCAGTGTGAGCGTTGCTGCTGGGCGTAACATTTACTAATTAGCACTAAAAACAAGGTGAGGCTGATGGTATTTGCAGGTATTTGTTCATAAATCAAATTATTGAAGAAGTTGAAATTTTGACCTGATGATGGCAATAGATGAAAAGTCAGAGGATCAACAAAGTTTTTACATTTCATGCTGAGGTGGACAGGAAAGTGTGTAGCACTTCTTTGTGTTGGCGTTCTAAACTCAGATCTCTGCAGGGTAAATCCAGACAGCTAGCTAGACTATCTGTCCAATCTGAGTTTTCTGTTGCATGACTAAAACAACTTTTGAACGTACACATGTTCCACCAAAACAACTTCCTTTGGCAGAGGCACTGTGGCTCTGCCCGGCACTTAGCACTGCCCAAGACGATTCTGATTGGTTTAAAGAAATGCCAATAAACCAGAGCACATTTTTCTCCCATCCCGGAATGCTGAGTGGACTAGCCAGACCCTCCTCCCCAGCACTGTGGAGCAAGGTCTGGCAATGCGAGACTATGCTGTGACTGATGTCAGACAGCTGATGGCTGTTAGTCCAGTCTCTTGTCCAATGATGAAGCGTTCCCCACAGCTGTTGCATGGGATGCCACGTTTGTACACCTGTTTTTACATCCATCTTTAGTCTTTAATTTCAGCTGAATCAATCGTTGATTGAGTCAACGTGTGGAAAAGTAATGTTCTAACTTCCAACTTCTTCAGTGACAAGACAGCAGAGGATTATGTTTTACTAGAAAGGTATGAATCTGAAGCTGGGAGATTGTCAGTAAACTGCCAGGATAGGTAAAAAAATAAAAAAGAAATCAATTCTGTGTTACTTCTCAGTTGGACTCCATCTCATCATGTCAAACGACTCCATAAAGCTGTTTCTCTTCAGCTGTTTGCCCAGATGATCACAGTGAATGCCAGGACGCTGTGAAGAATTACTGTGCTGTTGTCTGAACAGAACAGCAGAGCAGAGAGCCGGTGAGATCCTTCCATGTACCTGTCAGCCTGAAATGATGGCTGACTTCCTGTGGGCTGGAGAAACACTAATAGTCTCCAGCTGGACAGAGAGCAATCTTCACTGTGTGTGTGTGTGTGTGTGTGTGTGTGTGTGTGTGTGCTTCTAACAGCAGGAAACTTTACACCTACGTTGGGTCAGAGGATGACTTAAACATATGTGAATTTCTGTGTTCACCTGATATGGTACTTTCCCAGATGAAGGAAAGATTTCACACAAAATCAAACCGGAGGTGACTTCATGAACACTGCTGGGAATGTCTCTCCCCCTGTCAGGCAGACGACACTGTGGAGGTTTGACAACACTGTGTCCTGTTTCCTACAGCTGCATTACAAATACCCTACCCATTGTCGGATACCATAATGAAGCTCCAATGCAGAATTTTATACGTCCAAAAATGGACAGATTTACTGTATAACAACTAGGCCAGAGTTGGCGAGATACCTGACATTATTGTGTTCATATGGCAGGAGGTGGATGTTGAAAAGAGACACAGACAGAACTGTCAGTGTTTTGGCCCTGCATTGTCTCTACTGCAAAATACTGAATTGTAGCATGGAGCCACACTGCACACGTGAGTAAAAGTATGACGGGGATTTTCCATAGTAGGGGAGGTAGAGCCGAGCTGTGCCATAAACGTCCGTTGGCAGTCGAGCTGTACTGCTCCAATACGGCTGAAAGCAATCTGTAAACTAAGGCTGTTATCTGAAAGAACAAACAGGAATCCAGGAGTGACACTAAACTTGTAACCACAGAGATTCAGGTAGAAGCTACAGAAGAGCTGAACACAGAGAGACTTTTACTATAAAAACAGTCTAGACTCCCTTATACTACTCTATAGAATTATCAGCATGCATCTAAAGTAAAAGTATGTATTTACCAGAAAGTCCCTTTACGTCTGTAATATTATATATTATATTATTTAATTTGTATTATTCTAGACTATGTGTGTGCCTTTAGGTTGTCTGCTCTATTGTAGCATCCTATTTCATACTCTCATATATAAAACCTTAATCTGTATGCAGTGACTCCAGCTGTCAAGATTTATTAAGTGGAGTAAAATGTACAATATTACTTCCTGTAGCATAAAGTAGCATACATGTAACATGAGATGCTCAACTAAAGTAAACACAACTGCAGTTATGTACAAGTAAATATACTTCACCGCTTGTTTAGGTGTCAAACTAAGCTAGCTACGCTCTTATTTACTAGCAAGTGCACAAATCGGATTTATTTTTGAGATTTGTGGCTGATGGTCGACGAGGAGACTTTAGAGAGGAAACCAAAAATGCACCTTTTGCCTAAGTATCTGTGGTAACAAGCTCAGAAACTTAGGACAGGCCCGCCCTCAGGAATTATGCACAGGGGGACAAAACTTTTAAAATTGGGCCCCTCATCCAACCCACTCCATCCTATGGATGTATTATATTAAATGTATACCGGATCCCAAAATGGCGCCTATTCAGTTAAATGGAGTTGCTAGCCTTTTTTTCGCCTACAAAGTTTCTTAGCTTCTGAATCCATTCTGAAGCCACTGAATATGCACAGTAGTGTTTCTTGCACTGGTCTCGCCCGTGAGTTCACACTCGGCTCGGGCCACTGAAGTGACGTCACAGGTCTTTAAATCACTTTTCTCGGCTCGAGGTAAGGTCTTCAAATATAAAAAGTCTGTGGATTAAAAATTCAGAATAGAAAGAGTCATACCCAACCTTGTTTGCAAGTGTCCTGTCAACCATTTTACAGACGTCTCTTTTACAATGGTGGCCTATGGGGAAAATCCTTTTGGGGTAGCGGGGGGATTTCACGTTGCAGTTTCGCCAGTGGCCACTGGACAAAATTGGCTGCAATGCTGAGCGCTGTTCCTAGGGGGCCTGCTCCAGCCACATAGACCTTTGGGGCTTAGCCACAGCATTTTTGTTGTTTGAGTGCTTGTAGATAAGAATGAAACATGAAATATACAGATTTTAATTACAGAGTTGTAGGTCTAATGGGTAACTGGTAACACACACCTCTCAGTCTTGACAGCATATTGTATGGACCCTGCACTTCAAACAAACTAATTGGTTGACCTTCACTGTGATCATCAAAACAAAAAACAAAAAAACTCTGCTCACATAAGTACAAGTATAAGCCTTCTGTGAAAAAAACTGCTATGTGAACGTCTCCAAACGTAGCGTGTAGTGGATGTAATGTGCTTCATGGCTGTTTTGTGTCCACGTCTTGCAGAGGACATCAAATGTATCAAGAAGAAATTACATCACAGACAAAATGCATTTTAATTTTAGTTGGACTGAAAGTGTTTCGAAGACTTTCTCAAGAAAAGAAAAAAAAACACTTTAGGAGGTAAGATTGAGTGCATGCTGTAAAAGCTAAGTGCAGGTTGTTAGTTTTATACGAGCAATAGGCTGATCCACGCTCACCTGCGGTCACAGTGACCTTTCTGTAATGGCATCTTAACACTCTCAAACTGAGAGCGGAGCAAAAGCACACACTTCTATTTCTTCTAACCTAACTTCTTCTCATTCTAGTTATACTTTGTCTGCACATTGTTTTATATTGCCATCTGTCTACAGCACGTGCACTTACTACTCTAACATACTTTACAATTGTTTAACCCTCTGAGGTCTAAGGACATTTTTACATTTGTTTTTAAATTCACCTTTTAAGGGTATTCGCATATATCTGATCGGAATGTTCGGAACAAACTCAGCTTTCTGTTAAGTGAGGCCTAAATTTGTTCCAGAGCAATGTGTGAAGAGATCAAATTTAGCCCTAAAGCTGAAAAGTTGATGTTCGCTTTCTGATCTGAACATTCAATTGTTTTGGTGCTTGAAATTAATTTACAAAAGTAGCCTAATATATTAATAAAATAGTAAATAAATGTCTAAAATGACATTTTGTAATCGCTTTTTGAGTGGGAGTGTTGTCAAACATCGCTTGGACTCGCTGGTGCGTCTTTTGTCCTCAGAGGTTAGTGCACATAAGATTTTAAAGGCACAAACATGTAGGGTTTCTTTGCTTTGTTCTTGAAGATGATTCTTTAAAGCATAAAAGTATGAGTTTTATTCTAGAAATGTGTCCTACTTCTGGCTCAGAACAATCTTGAGCTCATCTGACTTCACTAGATTTAAATTAAACATTATCAATTCGTCTCTCCACCACTAAAACATTTTTTTTTTTTTTTTACAGTCATCAAAATTTGATTTTACTAATGCAAGAACTTCCTCTTGTACTACTTGTATGTTTCATGGCGCAGACATCCACTCAGACCTGTCCTATCTAAAATCACACCTCCGTTGCTTTGATCTCATTGCAGTGTCTCTCTGGGGGAAAAAGACAAGCATTTCTCACAAGTCTCTAACATGCATCCAAAAATTTCCTCAGAAGTCAAACAACTACTACATCAAATATCAGTTGGAAATAATTCTTTGCATTTATTTGAAATTGTGTATCAGTAGTAGCATCTTTATTCAGACTTTTGACTATTCTCCTCCGATTGTGTCCCTGTTGCATTGCCCTGAAAGGCATGCAACAGCAGTTTAACCCAGGTCTGACCCACACAAACAGAGGGAATAAAACCATGTTGAAATCATTAGCAAACCTGCACGCTCACGGCTGTATTTCTCCGCCTCTCGCAGGTAAGAGCTGAAGTCAAACCGCAGCGCATACTTGAGATATCTGGCTGCAGGAATGTGTGTGTGCCATGCTGCTTTCCATCCTGAGGTGTGTTTTCAAGGTCTCCAGGCTGCATGGAGGTCCCTGCTTCAGGCCTGCTCCACATTAAAGCCACATGTCTCTGCTTTTCTTTCCTACAGTCATGTCATACCTACAGCTCTCACTCTCACACACACACACACACACACACACACACACACACACACACACACACACACACACACATGCGCCACTGTCGTAAGGTGAAACCCTCGGGACTCCACACTGGCGATTGTCATGATTTCACTCAATGTGAAAGATGAATTGCTTGACAGTGGTTTTAGAAGCATTCATATAAAACCTTTTTGAAACGTGTGATGACTCACAGAAGAGGTGAGGTAACCAGTAATTGATGGAAAAAATGACTGGATACACTAGTCGCATTACGTGTATTTATTGAGGAACACACCATGAAACACCTGGCAGGAAAAATCTTCATCGGTGATAAAATAACTTTAGAAGCATATTGCAGAGTTGTATCATGTTGTAATAACTGTGAAAAATGTTTGTTTTTTTTCCCCCCTTAGAACTCCTGAAAATGTATAAAACGTTTTCACAACATTGAAGCAAGGCACACTTCCTCTGGAATTAATAGTTAATGCAGAACGGATTTTGTTGGCCACTTGGGGGCAGCAGAAACACACACTGACACATTTTTAGTTGATCTGGCGACCTTGTTAGCAAAGTTGACTATATGTACGACTAGCAGATATGAAGAGAACTTCATCATAAATTTGGATACATTTATGTTCAACTGATGAATGATAGTTCAATATTCACTCTCCTTTTAGCTTTTTTTAAAAGGAGCTATTTTAGGGGAAATATCTGTCTCTTTAGCTGCTAAATGCTCCTTTATGTTCCCCAGCTAGTGGCTAACTGTGTCTGTCTGCTGTTTGGTGCTGAGCAAGTAGTATACAGTGGTTTTTAGAGCTCCTTGCTGCGGTCGAATGTAATGCTAGTGGTGAGTAGTGGAATAAGTTTTCAGATCTTTTACTTACGGTAAAAATACCACACTGTAAAAAATACTCTGTTACAAGTAAAAGTCTGTAAGTATCATCTGGAAAATGTACTTATGAAGTATGAAAAGTAAAAGTACTCTACACATTTTAGAAACTGGAAACGATCCTAACTGTTGAGTGTTTAATGGTCTAATCATTTCAGCAGGATTTGTACGCCGTTATATTGTTGGCTAGTTTCATTTTTAATAAAACATCGTATTTTATAAACTACATGTGTTTTGTGTGCAAACATCTTAAAGCTACATTGTGTAAAAAAATCTCCCATCTAGCGGTGAAATTGTGTATGACAACCAACTGAATATTACTTTCTAACCCCTCCCATTCCGAGCACGTTTTAACTCCTACGGTGGCCGAATTATTCCAAGAAGTAGGACTTCGTCTGTGAGTGTTCCTTCCAGTGTAATTATAGTTTTACGTTATTTTGGTACCATTTCATTGCTAACGTCAGCTATCAGGTTCCCAAACATATGCAAGCTAATGTTAGTAAAGTATCAGTGCTATTGTATATTGTATGATATTAATAGTGTAAGGCAATGTTTACAGCGTAGGAGAGAAGCAACAGAGGTTTGTGTTTTTAATATATTTCTCTGAGCAGTATGAACAATGTCAATGAAACCAAAATTATCTCTTAGTATCTCCATCGTTTACACGCAGCTGTTCTAGCTGTAGTAGTCTGTGTTACAACTGCACATGACGTGAGTTGTCTGCCAGGGAAATCACGACACATATGATTACGTTTATGTTGAGGTAGACAATCCTTTTTCATCATTGACATGAGAAAAAATATCCTAGACGTCGTTCTAGCGTTATGCACAACCATGCTATAGTTAGCCCAGCAACTATAAAACTTCGAATTTACACAAATAGGCAGAATTACCTTTTGAGAAGAAAGCAGGCAACTTCGGCGTCCCTTTTAAAATCTTTGCTCCTCTTTCCATCTTAGAAAAGCCACTCCAATATTAACTTTGGTCTTGTTGCTTTGCCTGTCGCGTTGTCATTTTAATTCTCTTTTTAACTTCCTTGGCGTCTCCGTTACATGTCCTAGAGAATAGGCGTGATCCTCCATCTTCAACAGGCTTTCAAATCTGCCGGCAGTCGCGAGTAATCTTCTCCCCCTCCCTGGCATTCGTCACAGTGCCACTGAGTGTAAAAGCGCGAAAGGCGGAGGTTTGTCCCTCTTTGGCTAATGTATTTTAAAGATGGAGGCACAACATGGCGGCCGTCATTTGAACGACTCGCTCGTATGTATTCTGAATGATTCTGAATGGCAGATTCTATGCTTACGAGAATACTTTGATTAGTTGGTGGAAGTAATTACACATGAATGAGCACATATTTGTGAAAGAACAAAGGGGTTTTTGCTAAGAATCAACTCAAAAAATTACACAATGGAGCTAAACCAAAACAATGAGCTGAAAGATGCTATAACGCTTTGTGTACTGCAGAGTTGAGTTTATCACTACGAGTGACCTCTTTTGCATACAGTGCATATAGTCATTTGATAAAATTGATTGATTGGTAACATAAAGATTTTGATTATAGCAGCTGTAACACAATGCGTTAAGTAGCTGCCGAAATGCGCCACGAACTGCAAGTCAAAGCATCAAATGTCATTGACTGTGTGCAGCTTTGCATTACATTACTTCCAGCTAGAAAAACAATTTGTGGATGATTTAACACTTATACTTTGTGTTTCAGCCGCACACATGTACATGTAGGATGATTTATTAAAAAGAAATTATACTACCAGAGCAAAAGTGCAGAAACCTTAATCATTTATTTATGTTTTTGTTTATTTACAGTACAGTGCACAGTTTCTCAGCTGTACCAGAGTGAGCTATGAGCTAATTTACGTCTGTAGTCCCTGGGCAGGAAACACAAAATACCATCTCTGTAGAAACCCTTACTGTGAAAATAAGGACTGGGTCTTGTTGTTGTACAGAGAATATATATATATATATATATATATATATATATATATATATATATATATATTCTCTGTACAACAACAAGATCCAGTCCTTATTTTCACAGTAAGGGTTTGAGCATGAACAGCCTATACCAGCAGAGTACAGTGATATATATTCACACACACATCATACAAACGTGATGTGATATAATCTCTCTCACACACACACACACACACACACACACACACACACACACACTCACACACACACACACACACACACACACACACACACACACACACACACACACACACACACACACACACACACACTCTTTGACACAGAGTTGGACAGGAAGGGGTTGGGTTTCATGCTTCCTCTGCTGTATTCCCCAGGCTGTTGGCTGAAGTTTTGATGTGAACCGTCCCCAGTTTCCTGCAGCTTCCAGGTGAGTGTGTAGCTGCAAAGCTTTTCCTGGGAAATCAGAAATCTCCTATTTTCGCCTCCTTTTCTAATAGTCATTTTGTTCATTGTTTTTATCTCTACCTCACTCTCTTTAAGTGACAGTACTTGCAATCAATTAAAAGTTACTGCAAACACACCTGTTTGACTCTTCATGTTAATAAAATGTCTAGGGTAAAATTATTAAATTATTTAAGCATGTAAAAGCACAACGCGCAATGCATTCATGAGGTACTCTTCAGGTTGTATGATATTATTCAAATTTAGCAAAAGCTATATGAATGAAATGTTTGTCCTACTGTAGGCTAGATCTGCACTAAGGTCTACAGCTTGACTAGAAATTCTAAATATCAACATAACTATTAAAAAATAGGTGAAATAGTAGATATGCATGTACATTACAGAGACTGAGGAATTTCTGTTTGGGCCTATCATGTCAGTAGACCTACAGTTTGAAAACATGTGGATACGTGAAACTTGCCTAAAACTTTTTTAGATAATCTTTATTTCATTAAATCAAAAGTTTCATTTTCTTTGAACAGGAATTAATTTTAAGGGCACCTGGATAGCTCACCTGGTAGAGTGTGTGCCCATATATAGAGGTTCACTCCTCAACGCAGGGTTCGTCTCTGACCTCTCTCCCTTTTCATGTCTTCGGCTGTCCTATAAAAATAAAAGCCTAAAATGCCCAAAATATAATCTTTAAAAAAAAAGGAATTCATTTTGAAGCATTGTGTGATTTGAAGTCTTAACTGCACAGACCAATAATGCGACTATGTCAAAAATAAAAGTATGCATTGTTTTTAAGTGAATGCATATTGATTTTCATACCTACTGAAATGGAAACTTTTGTCAGGCTGGAAAACACTCACAGAACATCAGACTAAGTGCGTACTGTACATGGATCAGGCCTGGAGCTGCAGTTTGTCTGAAGGTCTTACCTCTAAAGCTTCCTTTATCTCTGTCTCTATCAGTCCCAACTGGAACTGTAGCCTGTCTTTCCCTCTCTTTCCATCTCCTCCTCCGTCTTAATGTTTTTTTTTTAATGCACTCCTCTCTTGTAGTTTTAACGCTGCTGAGGTGGAGTCATCTGTCTTTACGATGTGCTGGTTACGATGCCTCGGGGCGCACACCGTCTCAATGTTTATCCTCTCCCCAAAACAGTTGCAGACATGCTTTGCTGAGCACAATATTTAATGGCAACGCTGCATTACAATACCTGCAATTTGATTCAAAACACATCAACATGTAGGATGATATCAAAAAGAAAGAGTGTTAGTGTAACAGAGACTCTGGAGTGAATGTAAGATGCCTGCAGCCAACTACTTGGAGGATGAACAGACTGGAAATTAATTAACTAAACTTTTTATTCGCTGATTCACATGGGATGAAACAAAACATTTGGCAGTAGCCATGTCGATATTCAATGTAGCAGCTTCAGGCTTTCAGATTATTTTCGAAAGGTTTAATGTGTGCGAGAATAGACTCACTGGGGCAACACTGGCACCGTTCAATATTATGCTTTCTAATTGGAAATGAGGATATTATGCCCCCTGAGTGAAGACAGTAATTATGAAAGTATTATATTATTATAAGTGTGTGTCCATTAGAAGTAAGTAACTGTATTCAGTGTATACACTGAATACTGTTACCAGTATTTCTTCTGCCACAACTGCCACTACAGCTACTACTTTTATCAATACTGATACAACCAGTGTTGTATTACTTGAGACCAGTCTAGTTTTTCTTAGTCTCAGATAAAGAGGACTCTGGATTTTATTTCAACACCGGTCATGACCACAACTGCAGGGATATTACTAAATGATTTATGTGTTGACATCATTACTGTGATTGGATGTAAATTCCTGCTTCAAATGCAACCAATAACTTCTGTTATTGTTAACCCCCTCTTCCCGCCTCCCTTAACACGCACTCCCAACGAAGTGAATGCAGGAGATGAGAGAAGAAGCTCTGGCTGTCTGGGAGATGTCAGCCAAATCCTCTGTAATAAAATGTGGCTACCTAAACGTTTATCGGTGTTTTAAACCCCCAATGTCTCCTTCCAGGCAGCGCTGCCTGGAAGGCACTAGGATTAGGCAATGGTTTAGGTTAGGGTTAAGTTAGGGTTAAAACACAACGCCTGGGATGGGCGCTGCGAGGAGCACGAGCACAAGGGGACCCCTGGTGTGATTAAAACACTTTAAAACCTGCTTAAAAAAAGGTTAGGGTTAGGTGCCTTGAAATCAACGGTCGCAGCGCTGCTTGGAAGGAGACGTTGGGGGCTTAAAACACCATCAAGCTAAGGAGTTTATTTGCAAAACAACATCTAAAAGAAAACCCACAGAAGTGTGTAAATTCTGCCATTTAACGCTCACAGAGACAGCTGGGACCACCTCACATTTGAATCGCCACTTAGAAAGGAAGCATAAAGGTAAGCTAAGTGTAACACTTATGGCAATAAAGGAGGTGAATGAAGAAAAATCTTAATTTGTTTTCTGTGGGTGTTTGTTAGGGGAATGTGGAACTTTCAGATCAATTTTAGGAGTTACTATGTTTAGCATTTTCCACATTTTATAGTGTCTTGCAGTGGTGGACTCGTGCTTCTTGGTCTTGGTCTTGACTCGGTCTCGCCCTGCCTTGGTCTTGGTCTTGGTCTTGCTTGATCTTAACCCATCAAAGTCTTGGTCTCGTCTCTGTCTCGATAGTATACACTCTGGTCTTGGGAATGACTTGGTCTCGGTTAACGTGGTCTTAGTCTATATCCACGACGTTTCATTTCCAGGATTGCTCTGGTGCCGACGAAAATTCCGCCGTATGTCCCTCTTTTCGGCCGGATGTCCGTCACCTCACTCTTTCTTTGTGTTGGCATTTTAAACTCGGGTGGATTTATAAGGACTATGGTTAACTGCTCTTCAGATCTCTGCAGGGTAAATCCAGATAGCTACATAGACCCTCTGTCCAATCTGAGTTTTCTGTTGCACGACTAAAACAACCTTTGAACGTACACATGTTCCACCAAAACAAGTTCCTTCCTCCATCCGGCGCTTAGCACTGCCCAAGACAACTGTGATTGGTTTAAAGAAATAAACCAGAGTATGTTTTTCTCCCATCCTGGAATTTTGTGTTGACTAGCTGACTGTGTTGTGTTGACCCTCCTCCGCAGGGAGGAGGGTCTGGCAATGCGAGACTAAGGTGGTCTTGACTACAACACTGGTTGGATACTACTGCTTGTATTACTACATCTTCTACTACTATGATTATGTATGGCTACCTCTGCCATTACTACTACTTGCAACAGTAACACAAATCGAGTGCAAAGGTTCCAACACTGCTGCTCTCTGATGGTCTATCATCAAAGCCAATAGGTTGGCGAGGATTTTCCCTGTTCCCAGCTTCTCCGTACAATCTGTTTTCTACATTTACTTTTGTGGAAAATGTATCAAAGAATCTCAGGTACAGTTGTTATATGCACACAGGGGGAAAACAAACCTCTGCTGCAACAGGGGATTGGTCCTGCCTCTGAATACCTCACTCAGCTAAATATAGCCGGGAGATGCATGTCTGTCAGCCTACCCTCCCCCTCCCCTTCCCCTTCACCGTCCCCTCAAGCCCTTATCTTAATCATTTCCAGACCTTTCAAACGCCACACACACACACACACACACACACACACACACACACACACACACACACATACACACACACACACACAGCTGATAAAAAATACCAGTGTTGTGTTTACAGGCCTTCCTGCTGATGTTAAAGTCAGAAGAGGGCGTGACTGTGTGTTTGTGTGTGTGTGTGTGTGTGTGTGTGTGTGTGTGGTGTGTGGTGTGTGGTGTGCATGTGCGTGTGCGTGTGCATGTATGTTTTCTGTAAGCTTATGAATGGGCATTTGTTGCAATGAACATGTATGTACATACGAATGAGGAATATAAAAAAACTTTAAGCAAAACTCCCTTTCTCATCGTTACCAATCACAAAAGAGAAGCATGAGAAAATGAGAGATTTTTAACTTTCTTTAACTACAACACAAAAGAACATAACATTTTCTGTCAGCTTGCAGTCAGTTTTACATCAGGGATTAATATTCTTGGCGTTGGCGTAGAGGAAAATGTGTTAAGATGTTAAGAGGTTGAAGTGGACTTCAGGTTCATTGTGATAGAAAAAGTCAAGTTGTGCCCTTAAACAGTAAGTTGCACACTGGTCAGACACATCTTAGGCTATGTTTTAGAGTTTTGGGGGGGAAATCTGTGTGCATATGGTGACGCAAAAGTGTGTGAAATTCGATGTAGTATGCACACCAGGCGGCTAGGTGGCATTGCCACACAACACCACCAAGGTCGCGCGCCTACGTAGAACCTTCCTACTTCTCTCCTTAGTAGCGCGGAACCAAAACATGTCGAAGCGAACAACAAAAGCTTGTCTGGAAAGACGAGGAAGTGGAGTTGCATGTTTGTCTGATGATGACCGGCACAGTCGACCGTGATAAGCCACAGCACAGCACCCACGGGAGCACTACCAATATCCTGAGCCTCGCAGCCCTTCAGCCGCTGCTTGAGAGCGAGAGGCAGCGGGCAGAGGAGGCTGAAGCAGACCCTCCTCTGGCCGCTGGCCGCTGCCACTCGCTCTCTCTCTTTCTCTTCATCCGCAACGTTGTAGCCTACTCTGGCTCAAATTAATACCCTACATATGGTCATCGAACTATAACAACCTTATCCACATTGTTGAAATCATTTAAATATTGAGCCATTACATTGAAAATCTTTTAGATAACAGGAGCCTATAATTTCTGTAGCCTACTCCGTAACAACAGACTACCTGGACTTTTTCTCGTCTCTCTCCACACCGCTGTCTTCAGACTTTTGCGTTTTTACCCTTTAGACGGTAACGCAACGGTGGAGCATTTTTAAGATTTCCACTCTGGAGGGTGGTTTCACTTTTTTGCGATTTTAAGTCCCAAAAATGGCATCGCCGTATAAACAAAAGGCACATCCGATAAAATGTTTTTTCATTTTCACCTGCGAGCGTCATCGTGTAAACAGGGCCTTAGTTTCTGCTAGGGCTGGGTATTGATAAAAAAATTATAATTCTGATACCAATACCATGACTTTGACTATTATTTATTCCGTCTTGCCAGAACAAAGATCTGTAATTCTGGGTGTGTTGTGAAATTGTGTAGCCTCTGTGGCTGAGTTTTGTTAGCATGCTAACATAAGTAATTTCTTGTCATTTCAGTAATTAAATGACGACTGAATTAATTTATTAATACATTCCATTCAAATTCATGTATTGGCTATATATATTTGAATTTGAGTGAGCAAAATCTTTGTTCATGAGCTCCCACCATGTTAACTAACTGCTTGTAATGGGTCCAACACTGCCAAAGAGGAAGTAAGAGCTTCCAATGGGGTTTATAGCAGAGACACCCCAACTCAGAGTAGTTTCCTGTATCTGTGTCACGTGGGCTCCGCCACCGCCACGCCTCTTCAGGAGACTAGCGGCAGGTCCTGAGTGTATTGATTCCAATGGGAGAAGTGAACAGAAACACTGTGAGCGTGATCCTTTTGCCCCATAGTCAACAAAGTAAATATTGGATCCATTTTTCACAAGCCACATATCTCCAGAACATTCTGCCACTAAAATGGCATTTTTCAGACGGTCACATCAGGAGAAAATTAACTTTGTTTTTAACTTTTTTGTTTGAGAGCTGTTTCTGTCTCAGGACCAAACTCTCTCGAGATCTGGCAACACAGAGAAGCTAACGTCAGCTAACGTTCGTGAACGCCCTAACAAAACTAATCTCTGTGATGCTAAATATGTCTTTTAGCTGTGTAAATATCTAACTTTAGCAAAATAACGTATTAATAAATTATTTAAATATAACTTTTCATCTATCCACACAACGTTCACAACACGTTCAAACGAGGCCACACCCCTTCAGGAGACGGGAAGTGTGTAGCATTTCATACAATTGCTGCTGCTTGAAAGGCGCTATCTTTAGAATAGAGGATCTTTGTTTATAGTAGGGGGAAGTCAGACTGTACCATGTTGAGTAGAGTGCAGGGGTAGGGGTTTTCAGGGTTTCAGGGAATAGTCTTTTTAAGTACCCTAAACAACTTATATTGTTAATATTTCTGTGATAGGACAATTAGAATAATGATTTAGAAAATGTTTTGTTGTTTTTACAGAAACATGTTATTTTATCATTTTAATTAATTACATTTACTTTGTCTGTAGGAGGAGCTGCCTGTTTAAAAGCCAGAAGTAGAAGCTCCTCAGGCGTAGTTCATTAGGCTCGTTGGAGATGAGCAAGGTCTGTGCAGAATAGAGTGCGGATCGGGCCGCATTTTTCTGTCCGAGCCTGGCCCGCGTCCGACACAGTTAAAATCTAATTTTTTTTCTCATACTAATGACACATGTACGGTTGTTTGTGTGGAAAGCCCGCTTTTATTAAGCAACTGTAGGAAGGCATTCGGAAATGTCAACAGATGAGCGCATCAATGCTCACGGGGCAACAAGCGCACGCACGTTAACACAGGCGTGCACCTACATAATAAGTTTTAAATTTAAAATGTTCAATGCCTTATCGCAGTGATGTGACCGAGCCCGACCCGAACCCGAACCCGAACCCGCCGGTCCTGACAGGCTCGGTTCAGGTATCCATCCTCTAGTGCAGAATCGATCCCCAGCGACCACTGCCCAATGCATGCTAACCCTCTACCAGAAAAAATGTTGTTGGCACATACAGGATTTTGAAAAGTGGGGCGAGACATGTCCCCCCTGTCCCCAGTGGAAATTACACCCTATAGGGTGTGACTGATGGTGACATTTAGAAGTCATCCGTTCAGATTAGGGATCATCTATAGTCTGTTGTTTATTAACATCAGCAACAGATTGCATGTAGAGCGTTTTGACAGCTCTGTCATATAAAAACAACTGCTGTTGTCAGCTTGGACACAGCTGTGTCCAAGCTGATATATGGGTCTGATAACATTTTATTAAATTGGAATCGGACCTAACAGGATGTGAGGATTTCTGTGACTTCCTGTTCAGCATGAAGGCTGCTGGAAACGGCTGCAAACTATCTGACTTGACCACGGATTTTTTTCACCGCCCCCAAAGGCAGCTGCATGCTCTCGTCCACTTTACAGGCGAGGCGCAGCTCATCTCCAACGAGCCTATACTGTTGGAGTTGAAGTTGGTTGAGTTAAGGTGCGGACCTGCTGCTAGATGCCCCATAGCCATTGGCCTAGCTTAACTTGATTTTGTTTGTTGCCTGAGGGCTTTCCTCTAGGGTAACCAGGGAGTGTGTGGAAATGGACGTGTGTGTGTTAGCAGTGATTAGATTATGTCCATCCCCCGGCCCAGAGAGCTCTGAGCAATAAGCTGTGAGATCCGCTTACCAAATCTAACTCTCCCCAAACACCTGAGGAAACACTCTAGCACGCTCACACAAATGTTAGCGTGCAGAGTCATGTCTGCTGCTGGGTCCAAAGCCTGTGTCTACAATATGGCCTTCAACCAAAGTGCCTTCCAGCAGCAGGGGCGCATACTCAGGGACGCAATTTCATTTAATTGTCTACTTATAGTTTCTGAATACCTGTCGATTTTTTAAATTATAAAAATGCATTTGAATAGCTATTATCAGCCCCACTCATGTCTGTGTGTCTTCAATTCAAGCAATAACGTTAGATGAATCTCTGTGGGGAAATTGGGTTGCAGCAGCAGCAAAGAATGAAATGACACCCAAAAACAGAAAATGGAGCTTTTATAAACATAACATGACAAAAAATATGTTAAATGGCTTTCAAAGAACCGTTACCTGTGAGAACCTCGGCAGGAAAACACTGCTGGCTTATTATCTTTCTTACTCAGACGCGTCATATCGAGACAAATTCCCTAATAGCATGAATATCCACCCATCAATAATTCATCATTTCATTCAGCTATTATTAGCGGTGCTTTCAGAAAACACTGTAAATGTCAAACACATTCAATAATTAGTATGTCTCTGTCATAGTAAATGAACATATGAGTGGTCCTTTTTTATAAAGATAGAGGTTAAAAAAGCTGATAAATATATTTATTTCCTAACATGTCTATAACATCTTGCAAAGGAGATGTAAGAAAGCAACTGAGATTAAAACAAATTTTTATGATTTGAGTCTTTGATTGGTTGTGCAAAACGGCAACTAACATCAGTTTAATCAGGAGAGACTTCATTAAAGAGTGAAATAAGTTTATTTAACATGATACATAATAGGTTAATATGTTGGAGTCTTTTATAAGGGTTATACATGCCATGGATATAAAGGAATATCCCCTGATAGAGTCTAGACACTGGTGGTGGTGATGAAGGGAAAAAGGAAGCCTGAACGTCTGGATGGATGTATCATAGCCAGACCATCCTCCACAGCGCTACAGAGGAGGAGGGTCTGGATAGTCCACACAGCATTCCTGGATGGGAGAAAAACGGGCATTTCTTTAAACCAATCACAATCGTCTTGGGCGGGGCTAAACGCCAGACGGAGCAACGGTGCCTCTGCAAAATAGCCTGTTTTGGTGGAACGTGTACGTTCAAATGTTGTTTTAGTCGTGCAACAGAAAACTCAGATTGGACAGAGAGTCTAGCTAGTCTGGATTTACCCTGCAGAGATCTGAGGAGCAGTTAACCATAGTCCTCATTCATCCACCGGAGTTTAGAATGCCAACACAAAGAAAGCGGAAGGTGACGGACATGCGGCCGAAATGAGGGACATCTGGCGAAATTTCCGGTGGAAACGGAGCAATCCCGAAAATGAAATGTCGTTGACTGGGATCCCAGTGGTTTAAGGCCAGCCTGTCTAAATCAGAAAGACATGGTATTAAAGGAACACGCCGACTTATTGAGACTTTAGCTCCGTATCTTCCAGAGTTAGATAAGTCCATACATACCCTTCTCATCTCCATGCGTGTCGTAACTCTGTCTGACGCACCCATCGCTAGCCTAGCTTAGCACAGATCCTGGAGGTAACCGGCTCCAAATAGCCTACTGCTCCCAATAAGTGACAAAATAACACCAACATTTTTCTATTTACATGTTGTGATTTGTATAGTCACAGCGTATACAAATAACAAGGTCACATGAGACACAGCCATCTTCTAACCGTATACATACTGGGAACTATTCTCCACAGAAGGCGAAGCACTGCTACTTCTGCTACTTGGGTGGAGTGATTTGCTCACAGCACCTGAGAAGCCCTGTGGTAAGGAGCAGAGAGTAACAACGGTGCTTTTCAGGTGTTGCGCTAATCACACCGCCCAAGTAGCAGTGCTTCGCCTTCTGAGAATAGTTCCCAATATGTATACGGTTAGAAGATGGCTGTGTCTCATGTGACCTTGTTATTTGTACACACTGTGACTATCAAATCACAACATGTAAATAGGAAAATGTTGGCGTTATTTTGTCACTTATTGGGAGCAGTAGGCTAGATGGAGCCAGTTACCTTCAGGATCTGTGCTAAGCTAGGCTAGCGGTGGGTGCGTCAGACAGAGTTACGACACACATGGAAATGAGAAGGGTATGTAAAGATAAAGTCTCAATAAGTCGGCGTGTTCCTTTAAAATCTCATAATTTGGAGAAGAAACTGGAATGTATAACGGGGACGGGGCTCCAGGGAGACTCATCTCAACTAACCTTCACTTTTTCCTCTTTCGCTTTTATACATTCATACACAGTCGCACCTGGGAACCAACAACCTGTAGTAGAGTGCCTTGCTCCAGGGGCACAACAACAGCACTTGCAGTAGAGAGGGGGAAAAAAGAAATGTACTTTGAAATGCATTCTCTGCCCTTGCTTTTCTGCCCTTGATGATTTCATCTTCACCTAATTTGTTCAAGAGCACATAATCCCACAAGTGCCATGCAAATAATTTACGGGCTTTATCTTCAAGCTGTGAGAGTCATTTTTAAAAGTGTAATTTGCCATTGTCATCCCTTATGATCACATTATATAATGAAATGTTTTTTTTCCACTTGACACCTCCTAGTCTTTCTTCCGTTTATTGTTATATGATTCATTATATAACTGCCGTACTCCCTCTTTTTTTAAACTCTTGTCTCTTAGCTGTCACAAGCTCTTAAAATGAGGCCAGAGGTTCATTTCATTTGAGGCTTCTTCTTCTTCTTTCACACACACACACACACACACACACACACACACACACACACACCAATGTATGAGACAAAGCTACAGTTTGCTTCACTTTATTCCACCCACTCAATTGGAATAATATGTCAAGACAAAAAGGAGGATAACATGCGTTAAAAGCTCAGTCTCAGACGTAAAACACACAGCCTTTTCTGCACAGATATACAGTATATAATATGAACATGTCTGCACTTATATTTGAATGTTAACACTATTGCTTCATTCTAGTGATACTGTCTTTGAAATTATTAAACTGCCTCTCTCTTCCAAATCTTGGAAGGCCCAGGCCAAATTTATGCAAACTCCTGTTCATCTGGCAGCTGGACTTTATAAGTCTGGAAATTCTAATAACCATCAACATTTTTTTCTTCCATCTCAGATTCAAATATGAAGCTGAAGACTGAAGCACATTTCAGCAACAAGGCAATTCAAAGTGCTTTACTCTATACTGTATGTAGAAACAAACCGTTGTTGACCAGGAGAAAGTGAGAGTTTTGAATGACTGCAAAGCTTTTTCAAAGTTAGAACCAAATGAGTCTGAATATCAGGAAACATGACAAGTCAGATATTTACCTATTTTATTTACCGAAATATAAATCAGCTCCTGCAACACAAAAACTGTGCTTATTTGCAAACAACACTAATAGTCCACAGACATGCTAATTGCTGTTAAATGCTGATGTCGGCATTATGTAACATGCCCACAATAATAATGCTAACACACTGCTGTTTAGCAGGAATAATGTTTACCATGTTCACCATCTTAGTTTAGCTAATCAGCACCGAACACAAGTACAGCTGAGGCTGATTATAATGACATTGGTTTTACAAGAATTCACTCATAATGTTTTATGTATTATACGGAGCAAACTAAAAATGTGTCCTAATGACGGCCCTACACTGTAAACCCAGATTTAGTTATAATTAAACTTTTTAGTGGTCACTACTTATTCTTTCATGTTTTGTTAAAAACCATATCCATTACTAAATCACATTAGTTGTCTGTGTCTGTCAGCATGCAGTGCACAGATCATGGGGCAAAAAACACCATTGAGCAACTTAGGTTTATCTGTGTTTTTTACCCCCAACGGCTCCTTCCAGGCAGCGCTGCCTGGAAAGCACTAGGATTAGGCACTGGTTATGGTTAGGGTTAGGTGCCTTGAAGTCAATTAGGCAATGGTTATGGTTATGGTTAGGGTTAAGGTTAGGGTTAGGTGTCTTGGAGGCAGCGGTTGCAGCGCTGCCTGGAAGAAGACGTTAGGGGCAAAAAACACCATGTTAAGTTTCTGCATGGGAGGGGCGGGTTCATTTGAACTGTTCTGCGCTCATGGGAAAAAAACATATGTTCTGAATGGTTTCTGTCCTAGTTAAAGTGTGTTTTTATATTGTTCTGTTACTGTGTTGGGTGTGCATTTATGTTAGCTTCGTTTTAGTTTTGTATGGTTGATTTAGTGTTCATGTTTGTTCACATTTGTTGTTGCACCATGACCGAGATCCGGGGGCAGACTGATGGGGTCTGGGCAGTGAAAAACTGATGGTTAGTTTTGTAAATTTACTGTGTAAAATTTTCCACGCTGAAGTTATGGGGAATATTAACATGTGCATTGCTGTTGTGTCTGTTTTGATGGAATTAAAGTGTCATATACATTATTCCTAAAATCAGGCTGTCACAAAGTAAAACACATGTTTATAACAATATGACATATTCATTCTAAGTTTCGATAAGTGTAGCCTAATCTTTTGCATTTGTTACATTTTAACATTCCTGCAGAAAAAGTAGCAGTGCGTTCCATTTACCTCGGAAGCTGGAGCTGGGAATGACCCATGTTGAATGCGTGCCATTTACAAGTCGGATGTTTCACTGTGGTGATAGCTCTAGCCAGGTTAGCCATTGTTAGCAATACGTTGATAACAATGTATTACGCTGTTTTTGTGCATACAAACAGCGTAACAACATGTCAACAGATAGAAGTTGGACAGGACTGTTTGTACGACTGATTTAGTGAGACACAAATAAGACAGAAGTGCTCATAACTTTATGTTACTACAGCTTTCACAACAAGTCCAGCAAGATGCATCATCCCTCAAAACTGGACCAGTACCACCCCTGATGTTGTGTTTAAGATGAAAAAGTTCAACTACAGCACCCCCATGAGACTGCGCAAGGCATTACATCATTAGGAAAAACATTTCTACCCCAGAGGGCTGAAGATGACACGTGAAACATAATATAAATCCTATGCAGACAGCAGTCAAATAGAATGCTCCTGACTGTAAAATACATCTCTCACTTGCTGAAAGGCAGAAAGTTTCATGGAAATCTGATTATATGGATGTGATCACATCTATATACAACCTATTAGAGACTGAGTGTATAAAGTTGCATTTCCTCATTATCCCCATCTACTGTATTTTTGCATAAATAAATAAATCTACACCATTAGACAACATAACTCAGAAAACTATAAATAAGCACACTTCCATGCAACTCTGACACATGGAGATCTTTGCAGGACATCCATGTTTCTCCATTGGTTTCTCAGTGAACCTTTGCAGGTCACACTGGGATCTGTTTAAACAGCCGACCCCATGGGGACTTAATTTTTATGCTTTTACTAGAAACATGGAAGTCTTTGAGCCGCTGTTTTCAAAGCCTGGCTCACACTGTTCTTCATCTGCATCTTGGCGAAGGCCTGAGGAGCACTGCCAAACACACGGGCCACTGAACCGCTGGGGGGATTTGAATAAATGTTTCTGGAATCACTGCTTCCGTGTGTCCTTGTTAAATGAATTAAAAGGACATGACACTGTAGCTCTGCTTGTTTTATTATTATTAAATGTTTATTTAGATAGGGACAGCTACAAAAAGCATAGATAAGCTTCAACAGTCATCTGATGTATAGTATATATAGTGTTTTTAGCCGAAGCTAATTCACGACATTTGTCCCTAGTAGGGCTTTTGGTTAAAAACAAAAATACAGATTTACATTATTAAAAATAAGACAAAGATGAAATAAAATGGAATGAAATGAAAAAGGAAAAAAAGTATACAGAGAGAGCACAGTGTAAAAACTAAATATGAGAGCAAGATTGTTCCCGAATTAGCCACAATTTGATATTTTTGATAATTTTTTGAAGGTGGCTAATGTTGGGATACATTTCTAGTGGTCTGGCAGAGAGTTCCATAATTGTGCCCCTTTTCTGAAAAGGCAGTTTGGGCAAATGATGTTCTACGGAAAGGGATACTACAATTGCCTTTTAACGCTGCTCGAGTGGTGGATCTGGTACCACTTTGCTGTCTTGTTACTGTTTTGCAAAGGGGTGGGGGAGCAGCGTTATTTAGGCATTTGAAGACCAATTAAACAAAATGCAGGGAGATAAAATTAGCAAAACTTAAAATCTTATGTTTGCTTAGAATTTGGCAGTGATGGTACCTTATTCTCTTCTTGTCCAGGAGTTTCAAGGCTCGGTTATAAATACAATCTATGGTCTTAACTGATGTCTGGTGAGCTTGGGACCATGTGGTTAAGCCATACGATATGTGTGAAAGAATCATAGACTTTTGAAATTCAACTGATAGTCTATAATTATTCCCAGATACTTCACTTCAGGTACTTGTTCAATAAGCTCCCCCTTAATTTGTACATTCAAGAGTTGTGTTAGAGGTAGTTTTTTAATGGAAAAGCAGACGGAGTTTGTTTTTTTAGTGTTTAAAAGATGAGGCCAGCCAAGATGATATTTTGTCTAAGTTGGCATTTAGTTTGTCAGCCACAGAAGTACAGGTATTACCAGATGCATACACCACTGTGTCATCTGCATACATCTGTAGACATATATCTGGACATACATCTGGCAAATCATTAATGTAGAGGCTGAAGAGTATGGGTCCCAGGACAGTGCCCTGAGGGATCCCTGTTTCAATTTTGAGAAAGGTGGATCTCACATTATTAATTATAACACACTGTTCACGGCCTTTTAAATATGATTCAAACAAGGACAATGACTGTTTGGATAAATTGAACTTAGCTAATTTTGAAATTAAGGTGTTGTGATTTACAGTATCAAATGCCTTTTTTAGATCTAGAAATACTGCACCAACTACATTTCCCTTGTCAAGTGATTATTTGATATTTTCGGTTAATAAACAAGTAGCGAATTCTGTTGAATGATTGTGCCTAAATCCAAATTGCAGAGGACTCAGATAATGGTTTGTCTCAAGGTAGTGCATCAGTTGTTCTGAGACAATCTTCTCAAGGACTTTAGACAAAACTAGAAAAAGACTAATAGGTCTATAATTACAAGACATTAGAGGTATTACCAGAGCATTTTTTCACCCATCTGGGAATTGCCCGGATTTAATGGAAATATTAATGAGATTGGTGAGAGGCTGGACCAGAATGCTACTATATTTTTTAAGAAGAGCTGTGTCTAAATTATAAATATCTTTTGAATAGGTGGTGTTTAGGTCCTGTATAGCTTTCAGAACAGCTGTCTGACCGACCTCCCTGAGCTGAAATTAGTGGTCTTGATCTTCAAGCAGGTCTATTGTTGTTCGGCCTATATAGTTCCTGCTTGGAAAGCTTGATGCAAGGTTGTTAACAGATTGTATGAAGAAGTTATTGAATTCGTCTGCAACTTGTGCATTATCAGTGATGATGTTTTCACTTATGTTAAGTTCATATTTGTTTTGGGTGGCGTTACCCTTTGGATTTGGTAGGCTGTTTAGTTGCTTCCAAATTATTTTGCCATTCCCTTTGGCCTCTGATAAGCTTGAATGTAATAATTTGATTTGGACATTCTGAGTTCTTTAACGACTTGGTTATGCAAACCTTTATAGAGTTTCAAATCAATGTCTTGATAAAAGTTTTCAGGGCATGGTCCCTCCTTTTCATTAATTTTCTAATATTATCATTCATCCATGGTAGCTGGAATTTTCTCTGGGATTTTGGATGTATGGTGCAGGGAAAGAAACGAGGACCACAGATAGAAAAGGTTTAGAGGTGCCCTGGGTTATGTAAATGAAAAGGCAATTAATGTTGCTGTGTGAAAACAGTGAATGCACTTATTTTGTTACATCTCCATAAACTCAAACATTAGCCCTAATACCATCAATTCAGTTTATTTAAATGAGCTACACACAGTTTGTATCTGGTTTCACTTATTTACAAGACGCTACAAATACACAGCTGAAGTAGCTAATTTAGGTAGCAAATATCTAAATTGTGTGACTATACGAAGAGGGTATTCGCTCAGTTCCCAGGGTCCTCATATAGATAGGGATATCTTCGCAGTTCAAAATTCTAAAGCACGAAGGGAGATTATTTATTTCAAATGCAGTTTGAATGGTACAAATCCATTCAGCCACTGTGGAGCTATCAATGTCAAGTCACGAAAACGTGAGTATAACATCAGTAGACTAAAGGCTGTAGGTGGGAGATTTCAGCATAACTGACCCAGGGAAACATATGTTGAACATAAAAGCAGTGCTGAGAACATAAAAACATTTGAAAGGTCTACTTAATGAGTCATGTTAAGAGGATATTAAGCTGGGGAACAACATGCTCCCACTTCCAAGCTAGCAGTAACCATCTTGGAAAAATGCACGAACACTCCCAAATCGGAATAACAGACATGCATCATGAGCTCCAGGACATGTTTAGCTTAGTTTAGCATTAGCACTGGAAGCAGAGGGAAACTGCTAGCCTAGCTCTATCAAAGATGACTTCTAACAACTTAAAAAGCATGATATCAGGCACTTTGAGTGTGTTTAACACATGTAGAGATAGGAAATGAGACGTGACTAAAGAAGTAGCTACCTTATGAAATGGAGCTATTTTTGGTTTAGGCCTGGTGAGCGCATGCAGCATCTCAGAAGTCATGTCTCTTTAGTAAATAAACTAGCTTTGCAGCAAAACTTAACTGGACATGCATTGGAAGTTAGCTTGCTAACAAGATGTATAAGACAATTGTGGAGCTGTTGTGAGGCATTTTTTGTCTTCTTGGTGGAGACTGAACCAGCTTTCAGTGTTTGTGCTAAGCTAGGCTAACAACATCTGAAAGTTAAAAGTTCAAATTGGATCTTCTGAAGGTTAAAAGTTCAAATTGGATCTTCTGCACATAATTTTTTAAACACATTTCATCAAGGGGTCAAAAGGTTAGTTTTAAATTAGTCTATACTGACGACGTTTCATTTCTGGGATTGTTCAGGTGCCACCAGAAATTCCGGCGGTTGTGATTGATTGGTTTAAAGAAATGCCAATAAACCAGAGCACGTTTTTCTTCAATCCCGGAATGTTGTGTGGAGTAGCCAGACCTTACTTGGCAGAGCTGTGGAGGAAGGTCTGGCAATGTGAGACTATGTTTTAAATGTTTGACATCCAGTTGGACTAAAATAACCAGTTGTGTCAGTGCAATCTCCTCTTTGTCAGTGATCAAGATAACAGATGCTGGAAACAGAAGGCTTTCTTTAAAACAGCTTGAAATGCTAAAGAGAAGGAGGTTGACGTGCAATGCATTATTGAGCAAACTGCAAGAGATTCTTCTTTAGTTTCAGTTAAATAAAGAGTCGTGGCTTTCAAGAGTTATAGCTGTCTGACTTTAAAGCACTCTAAGGGTCATTTTGAATCCCCCAGTCCCAACTTTTGATGCCAACATGACCTATAGACCAGTTTTGTTGATTCAAAGCATAATCAGAAATTCAGGATAGACAGAAACATTCACAATATTGTCTCTTTATCTTATACAATCACTAGTATAAATATATAAATCTGCACCAGATGGGAACCAAGATTCTGCCTCCCATCAGCTCTTGTCTTTGGCCAGTTGAGCTAATTACATAGTGTAGACTACAGCCTAATAATACACACGATAGCCTGGTAATTTTCACTGGTTTAAAACACAGACAGCTCTGCGTTTCACTGTATTTTACTCAGGCTGGTAGAAAAAGTGACAAGGAAGACAACACACCCACATGGGTCTTCGGGATATTTTGTTCATAGCTGTGCACAAACCATATTTTTTCTCTGTTGTGGTTAGACAAAACAGGAATGGTAGGTGGCCGGGTTGGCTCAGTGGGTAGAGCAGGTGCACATATACTGAGAGGTTTATGCCTCGACGCAGATGTCCAGGGTTCAAATCTAACCTGTGACGCTTTCCTTCATGTCTTCTCCCCTTTCTCCCCTAGCTGTCCTATCAAATAAAGGCGGAAAAGCCCAAAAAATAATCTTAAAGAAAAAAAAAACAGGAACGAGGCTGTTGCTGTCATTAGATTGTGTTACTTACTCAAATGTTTTATTGTTTTGTTTAATAGCTGTATGATTGCATTGTGTATTAGAAAGCTTGAAAGAGGACAACCTAGTAACTACATCTGAACTTGCATTTTTAGCCGATGAGTCGAGGTGCAAGGGCCTGTTGGTACTGCATCATCATCATCTAGATTATGCAAAGACATACTTACAAAATCTGGCACAAGAATACAGTATTAGATTTTTTTAGTTTTGCTTTAAATAAAAATTGAAATGAAGATACGAAAATATGTTGGCTCTATACACACTAAAAGTATTGCTTTTTTAAATGGAGTCTAGTGGGTTTAGCTCTAGCGACCTCAGAATTGTTTCTGGTTAAAAAGAAAGGTCTCAAAGAGGTTTTAAAAAGGCCTATCTCTGTAGGGATCATTTACATAATGTTGTCAGACACTTAGAATAATAATCTGAGCCTGTCAGTGTCAAAATAAAACACTTTTAGTGGACCAAATTGACGATGCAAATTTGCCCCATAGGGTTACATTGCATTGTCTGTGGCTGCTGGTTACAAACACAGCAGTTATAGCTTGTGTACACAAGGTGCCTGCAGCCACAATCCCAAAACACAGCATCATCATGATGGATATTCTGTCAGAGACCGACTGGCATTTGTTCTTACTCAGAAGAGTAATGACAGACTCCTGTAAGCTTAAATCAAAGTAATGAACCCTGCAGAAACAGTGTGGTAATAGTATGAGTGCGTAGTTCCTTTGTTTCTGTTTATGCTGTTCCAACAGTGAGATTTACGATGCAGGTGAATTACACTAGGTTGTCCAGCTACGTGGTTGTAGCTTTGTTAAAAGAACGAGCTCGCATTTTGCAATTCAGTACAGATAGTTTGTTTGAAATCTGAATTGCACAAATATGCTCATAGATACACTGTGGTTCTAAGTAGTACTTACATACTAGGGCTGCACAATATATCTATATTTTTTTATCGTCATCGCATTATCAACTGCAATAAACATATCACGAAAGGTGACATATCGCCATAGACACTCAGAGATTTTTTGTGCTGAAAGAAAATATCAGCAGAAAACTGCAAATGTATGTCATTTTGTTTTTACTGGTGCCTTTTATGTTCAATTCAATGTTCAATTTGTTCAATAAAAGAACGTTAGAAATAATTTCCTCATTTGTTTTAAATTCAGCAAGCAATTTGTTGTATTTTAGAAGAATAGTGAAAGCAGCAGGGATGCAGAACTGAGTACATTTTAACATCTGTTTCTTTATCGCAAGTAATATCGTTGTAGCGATATTCAACAACGTTATCGCATATCCTCATATCGCACTCCATGTCCGCGGACAGCTGTAGGCTTTTAGTTTTTAGTAAGGGTGTAATCAAAGATGTCCTGTACTCAAATATATCATTGTCATCATATGTCATTGTCTGGAATTATTGAGCAAAGTCTATTTATAGCACCTTAACTTTCAAATTTTTTGTCATTTAACGGTAGGGGAATGGGATTTTACTTCGAAAAATCTCCAAAAGTTATACAGTAAAATTGTTTGATTTTCAGTAAGGGTGTCAGAGATGTCTTTAACTCAAATATATCAGTCATTGTCTGAAATTAGGGAGCAAAGTCTTTTTATAGCACCTCCAGTTTCATATTTTTAGTCATTTAACGGTAGAGGTATGGGATTTTACTTCCAAAAATCTCCAGATTTTTACAGTACAAATGTTTCATTTTCAGTTCAGGTACAGTCAGCGATGTCCTGTACTCAAATATATCAGTCATTGTCTGGAATTATGGAGCAAAGTATAAATTCCATATTTATACAGTAAAATTGTTTGATTTTCAGTAAGGGTCTAGTCAGAGATGTCCTGTACTCATTGCCTGGAATTATGGAGCAACGTTGTTTTATTGCACCTACAATTTCAGATTTGAAGTCATTTTATGGTAGAAATGTGGGACAATTATTTTGTAAAATCTCAAAATGTATACAGTAAAAATGTTCGTTTTTATCTCTTGTAAATATAATCCCATAATCTTATTTTTATGTGTACTTTATATATAAACTTTCTTAACATCTTATTTTAAAAACCGGAAGTAATTCCTCACCGCTAACTTTGCTAAGACCGTGCACCACCGCTCCTTCAGCAGTTTATGAAAAGTCATAAACTCGTAGCGCCGTCTGCTCTACTGAACTCAAGCGAACTGTCATCCGCTCTCTCTCCCCCTAGGGTGAGCAACTGGAACAGTGACAGGACGTCATCACTTGCGAAGTTATGGCAACCAAATAAACAACAGGGCGAGTACTACTTCACTCAATAAGTGATAAACAGCGACGAAAGCCGCGACATGAAATCCGCACTCACGCCCGTGAAATATGACAGCTACAGTTTATTGGAAAATAGCATTGTGGACACTGAAGTTGATGAATTTATTGTTTATCAGACCCCAGATGAGACAAGAAGCTAACGTTAGCCACGCTGCTGTGATGGCCCCTCTGCCTCTGACTCGCCGCTGCCGTTTTACAGGTTAGTGAGGGTGCATACCGCTCAAAACCAACATGAAAAATGTAGCTAGTAATGTTCACTCAGCGTTTTGTTTTGTTGTTAAACTGTGTAAAATGAGCGGTGATGTTAAATCACCCTACGGTTCCATCTATTTTCTGGATGGTTTCAAGCTAACGGTCGGTAGTTTACATTAGCAGATAAGCCCATACTCCGTCCAACACCCTTTTCACTATCTAAAGACGTCTGAACTACAGTTATGTTCAAAATAATAGCAGTCCAACATTAACCTGACTCCGCCAGATGGATTGCTTCGCATTTGCTCGGCATATCCATCTGGGAACTTTCCGTTGGATAACTTTTGGGAAGGGGCGAAAATACTGGTTAGCTGATTGGATAAACCATCTGTCTATCACCACCTATGTTGGTGATAGACGGGCCAAATCAACCAATCAGATCAACGATATATCAAACTTTTGCCGAAACCAGTCGGGAGAAGAGCAAAAACATCTTTTCCTCCGAGAAAAGCCTCCAGTGCCGTTTTTTGCTCTTCTTTCAGTGAAGGACTACTTTCTAATTCGGATAAAACTTGCGCGATAGCTACGCTCATCTCATCCGTGGAAGCCGCCATGCTCTTTAGACTGAACAGTCGCTTCTCGTTGTGTCACACCTAAACCCGCCTCAAAACCAACGCTGATTGGTCGGTCGTTTGGCGAACGGCTCCAAATTTTCTCTGTCTCAAGATGCCAGACTGATCTGCGAGTGGAAAACTGGAGCTTGCGAGATCAGGACGGTCTCACGAGGCTAGTCCAACATCACTAACCTCATAAATCTAATTTTTTGGTAGAAGTGATATTTCTACATGGCAAATAATGTACTAGTAAGTGTTGTAGAGTCATAGAAAACCAACAGACCCAACAGTCATGACATGCATGCTGCTCATTCTGTTCTATTTCACACTGAAATACTCAGCAAAATGGGTTGTTCCAGACATTGCTCTGAGGAACAGCGGACTTTGATTAAAAAGTTGATTGGAGAGGGGAAAACATATAAAAAAGTGCAGAAAATGATAGGCTGCTCAGCCAAAATGATTTCAAATGCCTTGAAATGGCATCCAAAGCCTGAACGACGTGGGAAAAAACGGTCAACTACCATTCGAATGGATTGAAGAATAGCCAAAAAGGCAAAGGCTCAACCAACGATCAGCTCCAGGAAAATCAAAGAAGACGTAAACAGCCTAATATTCATTTTTCTTCACTTTCTGTAAAGGTATAACACAAACTTGATCAATTTTGGTCATGTTTTGATTTGGAATTGAATGTTCAGTGTTCCCAATGCATTGGTATTATGGAATTAAAAGCTATTCTAAGGATTTTGAGCATTATTCACTTTTTTTAAACACACTGCTATTATTCTGTACACAACTGTATGACTTTTCCCCTAACTTTATTGATAACTAGACTACAGTACATATATTCTTATCGTTAAGATTCACATTTTGTTAGTGTTCTTTTGCTTACTTTCTGGTACTTTTGTATTACTCATAATGTGTGGCTAATAATATATCATGCTCATAAAAAGTATTAAAATGCTGAATGAACACTCGGAATGTAGCATTAGCTACCTTAGCTTAGCTGTCCGAACAACAATCATAAATAAAATAGCAATTTGGCATTTTTAACCAAAATCATCAACTGTCTTACGCCTTAGGACCTTAACGAAGGTATAGTCACAAGATATATGATCAAAATCATAAAAATAACAGCTTATATAGCTGGGGAGCTTGCTAGCCTTAGTGACAGTTGCGTCCACTTGTTACCCAAAATGAACGTCAATTCACTCAAAAAATACAAACAAATCAACTACTAAGGGTATTCTCCTAACGTTAAAACAATGTCTAAGCGGCACAGCGCTTAGGTGTGGCGGCGTACTTATCAACTACGATGTCCCCTGGTGTAGTCAACCCACACATTAGAGTCACACGACAGTCTCCTTCGGTAGGTTATCTATGGCACTATCCACTCGCCATATGTATGTCCGAGCCTTTCTCTAGCGCCTCAACCTGCAGGTACTATGGAAAGCCAAAAGGGTCATAATACGTCACAATTCTCACGGCGGTTTGAATGCCGTTTTTGGTGCCACCTGGCGTTTAATAAATGCCACCACATGTCTAATAAACACCACCAGGTGTCTAATAAACGCCACCAAGCGTGTGACGTCACCAGGCATTTCATAAATGCCACCAGATGCTTATTAGACACCTGGTGGCGTTTTGATAATCAACTCCACTCTGTGGTTTTCACAGCCAATAGAATTGAACTCACCCAATCAGTAAAGAAGAAGGTCAGGCCACACTAATCAAGCACGGATCTCCTTTGCAGCTTGTTTGAGTAGCCTAAAGAAAATAGTATTCACATTGGGTGTTATTTTAGTTTTTATTTATTATTATTTCTACATATCATTATATGTTCAAATATGTGAACTAGAGTATATATATATATATATCATTTATAAAGCATTCATTTATTCTTGTTGACTGGGCTGAACCAGTTTGCCTACTGCTTCTCTAACATTCCTGAGGCACTGATCTCCTTGTTTGTTTGAGAAGCCGAAAGAAAATCCCCAGTATGCACTTGTGTTATTTTACTATTTATTTATTATTTATACATATGGTTGTATATTAAAACATGTGGAGTATAGTTATATCATTTAAAAAGCATTTATTTGTTCTTGTTGACTGAGCTAAAGCAGTTTGCCTACTGTTGCTCTAACATTTCTGAGGGTGGCAGCAGAGGACAATATATAAATTATTCCCTCTAATAAACTATGGTCATGTAAAGCATGGGATTATCTGATTTTTTCTATTCTAAAGAATCCATTCTAGTTTTTGTTTTACTGTTAGACATTGTTGTTGTGGCATTATTGTAAAAGGTACACAGTCATTATAATCTATTTTATTTCAATTGAAATTTGATATTATTGTAAGATTACAACATGAGCACAAACTAAAGCGTTATTAAATTTAAGCAGGTAATAATGAAAATAGCTCCTCATCACTTTTTATTACATTTTTGGGAGGATGATTGGGATTCATTAATTAAATAAAGTATGAGTAGCCAGTGCCTATTGATGTATGGCAATACAAAACTAACAAATACAACAAAGTTTTCTTTAGGCTACTCAAACAAACAGCAAAGGAGATCTGTGCTTGATTAGTGTGGCCTGACCTTCTTCTTTACTGATTGGGTGATTAGAGTTCAAATCTATTGGCTGTGAAAACCACAGGGCTGAAATCTAATAAGCATCTGGTGGTGTTTATTAAATGCTTGGTGACGTCACATGCATGGTGGCTGGCGTTTATCAAACACCTGGTGGTGTTTATTAGACGTGGGGTGGTGTTTATTAAATGCCAGGTGGCGCCAAGAACGGCGTTCAAATCACCATGAGAATTGTGACATATTATGACTTTTGGCTTTCCAATGTTGTCAGCTGTGTGTCTGCCTGGTATAGGCCTACTCTCAGACGGCCGATTTGACTCGCCGGTCCTCAACAATATAGTTTCATCACGTAGCTCTCCACAAGCAGAAAAAAGAGGAGCTTAAAACGCAACTTGCTGGTTCAAAGTTAGGACTAACAAGTTTATTAGCAGAAATTGTATATATATTGTATAGCCTATTTACATTTTTATCATGCAAAAGACGTTTTTTAAAACTATACAAACAATTTTTTAAATGCAGTGTCCATCGTTGAATCACAAAAAAACATAATTATCGTTAATTTATCGTTATCGAGGTAAAATGTGCAATTAATTGTGATTTTGATTTTAGGTCATATCGTGCAGCCCTATCTGAACTCAGCTGTAGAAACAAAATGCATGCTACTAGAAGGCCTATAAGTCTCTGAGTGCAGTGGACATGTCCTCGATAGATCAGAAAAATACACTTCAACCCGACATCTGCAACTTGTAGGAGAAAACACAAGCACCGCAAGCCTCCAGTGGCAGTTCTTGCAACCTTCACGTTCCTGAATCTCCACGCAGGCTCTGTTACTATACCATCACCAGTGGTGGAAGAAGCATTCAGATCCTTTACTCTGGTAAAAGTACTAATACCACACTGTAAAAATAATCTGTTACAAGTAAAAGTCCTGCATTGAAAATGTTACTTAAGTAAAAGTATGTAAGTATCATCAGGAAAATGTACTTAAAGTATCTAAAGTAAAAGTACTCAATGCAGAAAAATCCTCACATTTTAGAATGATAGCATATTTAGAATATGTAGCTGAAAAGAAAAGACTCAAGTACCTGAAATTTGGACTTAAGTGCAGTACTTGAGTAAATGTACTTAGTTACATTCCACCACTGGCCATCACTCCCTAACACACACATATAAATCCACTTTTAACTGCGGAGCTCAAACAACTTACAGCTTGTGATGCTTGTACATCTCTCAGAGCAGGTACAGTAGTGGAACAAATAATTCCCTGCCTCTCAAAAGCCTGAGGCTGATGAGAGCTCCGTCGAACTGAAATGACAGAAAGGGAGCAGTCAGTCCATAAGCAGGAAAAATAAAGGACAGGCAGAGAAGGAGCTTTTTAACAATGCTGCTCAATAAATGGAGGAGGCAGATCAAGGCTGGTGCCGCTTTCTTGAAGGGCCTGCACTGTAGCGAGCCTGCTGCAAACAATAACGTGTTATCTCTTGTCTCTGAATAGCGAGCGGGATAAAAAGATCAGGATGCAATATAGTTAGCAATAAGTCATGTTTTGTTCCCCTCTCGCTTCCTTTTTTTTCTTTTTCTTTTTTAGTTCTCTTCTACTCTGTTTTGCCATGTTCGGTTTTGAGATGACTAGCTGCTGAGTGTTGCATAGTGAATCTAAAGGGAAGGTTGAAACATTTATAAACCCATAAAAGCTTCACACATTCCCATCAAGTGTTCTTCAAATGTCTGGAGTGAATACAAGAGCAGTAAGCAATGCTGGTTGTGAAAACAACACATTTTTTTAACACATTGAATCTGGCATTATTAAGTCTTTACAATCAGAAAGTCAGAAACAGAAAAGGATTTATTAAACGTAAACATATTAAAAGGAAATAAACAATAAATGTAAAAGAAACGATAATGTGAATAAACAAATGTGTACAATATAACTGTTTAACGGTAAGAAAAGACTTCTAAGGTTTAGTGCAGGAGGAGCAAAGATGTTGAGGGATGTAAAAGTAGTATGAAAGTTAGTTAGTATGAAAATATCAAAATATCTCAAACTGTTTGTGTCTGGGGTGAGCGGGATCGCCAACAACCTTTCCTGCCCGCCTCAGGGTCCTGGACACGCACAGGTCCTGGAAGGAAGGCAGATTGCAGCCAATCACCTTCTCAGCAGAGCAGATGATATGCTGCAGTCTGCCTTTATTGCACTTACATTTTTATAATTACAGGCCCTGACACACCAACCAGACGGGCCGACCGTCAGCAGAAAAGCCAGTCGGACTGATCAGTCGGGTCCCGAGGTCCAAAAAATGCCTCAGAACACACTGAGGCGACGCCGACTTGAGCGTACGCTCTGCGTGTGCGCGAAACGTAATACGTCTCCATACCAGCAGGCGGCACCGCTCTGTATTGTTTCCATTAACAATCTGATTATTTCCCAGAAAATGAGAACCGGCAGCTGATTGGACGAACGCGTCATGTGGTTCTTTTTTCTCCGGAAATTCACAGCCAGACTGTCATGGCGGCTTGTTCAGAATACGATCTCATATTGTACTAAAATAGTTCACCGAAACGTGTTTCTGAAAACATTTTAAGCGAGAAATAGGCCATGCAGTTGCTGAATCTGTCTTCATTTCAGATTGACAAAGGTCAGTTTAAAAGATTTTCGTCAGATTTTGAGAGGCTCATCCGCTCCCCATTTCCGGGTGAGTCCCGACTGCCCTGTCCCCGACTGAACATGTCGGGTCGGCCCAAATGAATGCCGACGGCATGGGACACACAGAACAGACTCGAGTCACGGACCTCGCCAGACGGCCCGACGCCCGATTATCATGCTGGTGTGTCTTCTCTCTAAGACAAAAACACACTATTACATCCTCCTAGATATAATGTTAATTATAATTGTAAAACATTAAATTAACTTCAACTGTATTTGTATCTATAATCTGGCTTTAGTCTGTGTAGCATCACAGCTGAGGTGAGTTCTGAAGAACTCCTGGATCTTCCTCCACAGGTGGACTTCAGCTGCTACATGGGACCTGGGCTCACCCCCCCCACAGGACTGTCATGCCACCAAACGCATGAAAACTGGAGGGGCAGTAGGGTCCATATGGCGGCTCTAGGTAATGTCCTGCTGCAGGGTAAGACACCCTCTCAAAGTTGTCCTTCCCATGACGCTGCAGTCTCTCCACCGTCTGGTCCATGTAAGCCTTGCTGTCCCAGTTGAGGTCGTCCTCTGAAGCCACAAAGAGGAAACGTCCCTTTGCTTGTTTAATGGGGACCAGGGTGGCCTTGTTCTCCTCTGACAGCAGATTATGCATACCATTCTTGCACATAAAGGCCCCTGACTCAGTGGGAACTATCTTGCTGATGTCCATCATTAACGCAGGGAGGATTTGGCTCTTCTTATGGTAGAAGGGTAAAACTGTATTGGCACAGCAGCCGTTGATGCCCACTGTGGCCTCAACACCTGGCAGGTAAGAGGCTATTGATAGTGCAACATCTCCAGTTTTGGAAAATGATAATACACCAACACCTTTACTGCCCACCTGTGGAAAAAAGTGAAAATTACAAGTTGCAAAGTGTACTTTTATACTAGTTATTGTGATGTCATGCAGATGGACTTTCCTGCAGATACACATGAACTGCACTTCATCTGAGACTTTTATGGATCAACATCTTTGCCTAAAATAGGGCGACTGGGGCCCTTTCACTCAGCCAGGCTTTAGAGAGGAGCTCAATAGTGCATTCCATTTGAACTGGGAAGTCGGAATTTCCAAGTTCCAAGTCGGAAATACAAGAGTCTATGCACCAATCCGATACCACAAGATTTTGCCTTAATTTTTTTTACTTTAAAGTAGTGTATTTAAGTTCTTTTTCCGTTATGACTGAACAAAAGCCGAAAAAGTTCTATGGAATGTGTTCTCTGTATGTATTGGTTCATGTTTTACACCTGAGCTGAACAGCTGTTACAAAATAATATTAATATCACATATACGCACTGGCATCGGATTGCTACTCGGTATCAGCCAATTTGCAAGTTCAGGTATCGGAATCGGTATTGTGTGAGGAAAAAATGGCATTGGAACATCTGTACAGCCAAACAATGATATATGTCCCCAAAACTCAAGAATTCTTAGAAATTTAGAGAACTCACCTTATCTTGTTTTTCTAAAAGCTGTATTGCTTCCTCAAAATAATCCAGATGGACCCCTTTGATCTTCTTGGGCATGTCATCATAACCATACGCCACTACAGTCAGGACCACAAATCCTCTACTGGCGAGCAGAGAAGCCCTTTTCTCTGACAAACCTCCTCCTAAAACGTACAAATCCAACACGGCAGGGAATGGACCTCTTCCTGGATCAGAAGACGCATATGGGTGCAAAATGATCAACATATTATATACAGTAATGCATGTTTATTTTAATGAGTTGATTGGTTAGGAGGAATACTACTCAGTTTGTAAAAACAGCTGTATAAAGTCTTCTGTGGCTCTGGAGGGCACTTTCTAAAGTCGGAGGAGATAATCCTCATGGTGTCATCGTAGCCTGGGTTTAGACACTTTTTTAGCTTAGACCATTTTTTGCAACTTTAAAGCCTACATTACAATCTTGGGGTGTGGAGGGTGACAGACAAAGGTCTAAGAAAAGACACTATTGAGGTGCATTACAGAAAAGTCTAGGGTCCAGCTATTTTTTAGGTTGACTCAAACTTAAGATAAGATAAGATAAACTTTATTGTCCCGTAAGAAAATTTGTCTCGGGCAAGAAACGCTGACCACAGCTGCATACAAACACATGCGTTAATTATCAATCATACACTTTGTCACAGACAGTGACAAATATATAACAAGACAGTAGGGCTGCAAGATATGAGGAAAATATGCAATAGCGTTGCTGAATATAGCGATAACGATATTACTTGCAATAAAGAAACAGATATTAAAGTGTACTCAGTTCTGCATTTCTGCTGCTTTCAGTGTTCAATAATGTGCTCGTTGATTTTAAAACAAATGAAAGGAAATCATTTCTAACTTTCTTTTATTGAACAAATTGAACATTGAATTTAATTTAAAAGGCATCGCTAAAAAAAGAATGACGGTTACATTTTAAAGTGTAGTTTTCTACTGATATTTTCTTTCAACTAACACATAAAATATCTGAGTGTCTTTTGCGATATGTGGCAGCCTTTTGAGATTTGTATATTGCGACAGATGATATCGCGATGACGATAAAAAACTATATATTGTGCAGCCCTACAAGACAACAACAACAACTCGGGACTAGAAGTGAGAATATCTCTAATCTATAATAATTTTTTGGACCGTGGACAAATCATAAAGTATCTAAATCTGTGGCTATAAAGCTATATGAACAATTAGCATTATGCTTTCTACTTACAATTAATCCTCAAAAAATACAACAACAAAGCAACCAACCTGGGGGAGGGAACAGGACTCCACGGATATTCCCCTCTTTGATGGGGAGCAAGCTGACTCCGTCTACAATCAGAAGCCTTTCATTGGTCGCCTCTGTCAGCATCCTGCCCTCCCCTTCCTCCTACAAGCTTCGTGTCTCCTAAAAGGGTGTAGCCTCGTTTGAACATGTAGTGAACGTCGTATGGATGGATGAAAAGTTATATTTGAATAATGTATTAATATGTTTTTTTGCTTACCTTAGATATTTGCACAGCTAAAAGACATATTTAGCATCATAGAGATTAGTTTTGTTTGGGCGTTCACGAACGTTAGCTGATGTTAGCTTCTCTGTGTTGCCAGATCTCGTGAGTGTTTGGTCCTGAGACAGAAACAGGTCTCAAAATTTTCTCCTGATGTGTCCGTCAGAAAAATGCCATTTTAGTGTCAGAATGTTCTGGAGATACGTGGCTTGTGAGAAATGGCACCAATATATACTTTGGTGACTATGGGGCGCAAGGATTGCTCATAATCTGTGTTCACGTTCACGCTCCCGTTGCAATCAATACACTCTGACCTGCCTCTAGTCTCCTAAAGAGGCGTGGCGGTGGCAGAGCCCACGTGAGACAGATACAGGAAACTACTCTGAGTTGGGGTGTCTCATTGTCACTACCCGATGTGACTTGAGTGCGGATGTGAGTTGCGCATGCATCACTTTGCGACAATGACAGAATAATGAGATAGGTACATTACATAGCAGTAATTTATTATTTAGCGTAAGGCATCACATTTTCACAGCATGATCCCTGATGTCAGTTCTAGATTAGAGGCTGAAGTAGCCTACAAGAACCTGCTAACGATAGACTTCTGTAATGTCAATACAATAAAAATGGACCTACATAACAAAGTTCGTTCACTGCAAGTTAGCAATCAAACACAACAAAGGCTGTCACTTGAATGGCGTTTTGAGCTAACGTTAGCAATCAAACAATCATAGATAGCTAAAACGTTTTTGAAATGATTTCCATCTTCTGTTATTGTTTGTAATGAGAAAAGTTTATTATTTTATGGATTTCACAAATTTCAGTATGACACAGCGTTATGCAGTAAACCGTTTAAATCTGAGCATGCGCAACTCACATCTGCACTCGACTCACATCGGGTAGTGACACTCATTTCTAAACCGTCTCTGATACACAGCTGTGTAAATGGAAACAGAAAGGACTGCACGAGCCACAAAACACTATTCCAGCCAATTGGTAACAGGCAGCGACAGTTGATGGTGGGGGCGGGAGGGGGGGAAGGCAGCATTTGAATGTGCTGGCCAGTAGTTCTCTGTCCGTCAATTTGGGGGGTGGAGCTTCTGGAGGGGGGTATTATTTGTTTGGCAGTTGAGTTCAAATATCAACAATCTTTGAGAATAATCACTTACTGCACCTTTAATATGTCGCCAGTGCGCAGTCGATGGACCACTGTATGTATGTATGTATGTATGCATCCATCCATCCATCCATCCATCCATCTATCTATTTATCTATCTATCCCCAAACCCAAAGGCTCCATAAACATGTGCAACAGCTGTGTGATCTCACGTATTATGGAAAGACACCACAGGCCAGTATTCCCAGTTGAGGCGTTTTATTCTGGTAATACACAAACAGAGCGGTCACAGAACTGTTTACACACACACACACACACACACACACACACACACACACACACACACACAGCGCTGTTTGTAGCACGGAAATGAATATAATAGACAATTGCGCCTGCATCTTTACATACAGTACTGATATAATGAACAATCTCGTAAAATAATCTGCACCGTGTTATTATTATAACTATGATTTACCGCTTACACTGGCAAGTTAAACTCATGGGTTGAACTAGGAAGAACGCTGTTGTTGTTCTTCTTGGTTTTGTTCTTCTTGGTCATCTTCGAGTTTAACAGCAGCTTGCACCCTTAATGTTGCACTGCTGCCATCTGCTGGGGTTGGTTAACTCCTACAATGTCCGGTATGCCCCATTGTACTCATCAGTCTGTTCTAAACTGACCAAGCATCTGCAGCCTTGTCCACTTTCACCACACTCCAGTATGTTCTTAACCCCTGCTCCTTTTATCCCAAATCATTTACATCTTGTCCTTTCTCTCTGATATTTCCTGACACTATGGTACCTCAAACATATCACAAACCAGTATCACTATGATGTGATGTGTGCTGTTTAGGTTGCTGTGTCCAATTCTCAGCCTGCTTATTGTTACTTGCTCTTTCTGTTTTGTTCTCCTAGGGTGAATTAAGGGGGATTGGGACAGTTTTTGAATTTACGCCTAAGCTTTATACCATACATTTAAATAAATTGCCTAACACATAATACATTTCTGTAATACTGAAGATGTTACCTATCCATTTTAGAAAAAAAAGGTTATGTCATATGCCAAGGAGATTTGGCATACCCTTTTGTGTACACTCATCAAGATGTGAGATAATTGCTTTATTCACTGTGATGTTCAAAGAAACTGAGAGCACTTCACGTTTCATTTTAAGACTTCCATTACAAACCGCGTGTTCTGGCGTGAGCCTATTCAAAAAGATAAATAAGCTGTATTCTTTTACTGATTTATTCTTTGTTTTTATTCATTAAACTGATACGCCCCTCGCTCATCTATTCTAGTGCTTTGGACCTGAGAAATGTGAGTATAATCGGCCGCTTTCTCTGTCTGCATTGGTATCACAACAACACACAACAGCTGTTTTTTAAAAGAGGCAAAACATGTCAGAACATTGTGTCGAAGTTTGCATGTGTTGGGTGTAAAACTTAACTCCACACTTCATAATGTCCTCAGGATTTTGTATAATAAATACTGACACAAACCTAAAATCACAGTTTTTAAACAGTTATACAGAGTCTGTATTTTAATTATAATGTAATTAAAACAATAAATACATGTCATTATTACATGGCTTGGTTGAATTCTAAGGCATTCTGCGTTTTGTTATCAAGAAATAACAGACTGTTGCTAAGTATAACACACCGTTGCCATGCATAGCAGAGCGTTGCCATAGACGCAGTTCTGTTCACTCTGGACATGACAGCTATCAATCCGCTGAAAGAAGTCCGTATAATTTATCAGCTGTGGCAAAAAGTGGGGGGCGCCTATCGTTACATCTTTATACGGTCTATGATCGCTACGCAGTAGCTAACTTCAGCCGTAGGGACAACAACGCTAATTAGTTAGCTTACAAACATGTTTAACGTTACAGGTGTGTCAACTGCAGCGGCTGTGCAAAAAGGAAACAAGATGAATGAGGACATAAACGTCAACATAAGTATTCCCAAAGAAGTCCCATTCACCGTGTCTCACTTCACTGTCAACGGAAATGTTCAGTTTAATTTGAATTAGAGCAGCCCGCTAGCTCACTACAACGTTTCAGCAAATGTGTCAATTCCTGCAGTGATTATAAAAGCAGCTGGGTTGCAGAGGGGGAGATACTGTGGTGACAGAGGGTTACATTAAACAGCTACAGAGTTTACGTTGCTATGGACGCAGCAGGATTCCAACCATAGAGACGGAACGGACTATTTTCTTTAGCGGAAGCAATGCAAGCAAGCAAGGGGGTAAGCCTCTCCTCGGACCGCAAACCTCCTATGGCGCCATTTTAATGCTACAAAGCCATCACCTCCCGTTAGCATTCCATTGACTGCCATTCATTTTGGCGCCACTTTGACAGCGAATAACTTTACATCTGAAGCGTTTAAAGACTCTATTTGTCCATTGTTTATTTCTAAAGAAACACGACAATGTATAAAAGGCTCCATTACCTTGTACCTCACGTTATGGCTCCGTAGCAGACGTTTTTGTAAAAATAGGCTAACGATTGTGTCATAACCACGCGACTTACTGTCGCATAGTAGAGGAATTACCGTATAGTACAGGAGAAGCGCGCAGGCAGTTTCGTCTCACATTAGCTGTTTAAGTGTAATTACTAATGTTAACTAGCATTTTAGTTAGCAATAATTAGCCTGTGCCTGTGTTATCTCCTTACATATACCTACGCTCTCCGTCTCTGCAAGAATGGGAATGATTGAGATTTCTCTTGGCACAGCTACCAGAAGACTTACAACTTTCAGACACGTTGCTCACGGCACATTTACGTTGTCTCTCTCAGTTGGAGGCTGGGCAGTAACCTTAGCCATCACCAGAAAAGTGCTTCTAATGGCCTTCACTGGTCTCCGTCCAGAGCAACGGGATCTGTTGGTCCATTCTTATATACAGTCTATGGTTGCAAGTCTATGGCGTCGCTTTGCCCATTTCTTTCACTGTCTATGTGTCAGGCACTCATGATGTCCAGTGCCAAGCTGAGGAGATGGGTGCAGTCCAGGTTATACATGGCGTTTGAAAAAGTTCATGTCAGTATACAAAACAGACATAGACAGCTCTAAACATGATTCCAGTAAGCAAGTATCGAGTATCGATATTGACAATTATACCTGACGGTATCTGTTGAAGTTTTCTCATTTGTGATTGTTGGAAAAGTGGATAGATTAATCAAAATGGCTTGTCATAGTTTTATATCGTGTTTGTTGACATGAAGTGTATTTTACAATGATAAAATTACTGTTTAATTACATGTCTGGTGGCTTTAGCGACAGCAATTTCGCCAGTGTTTTTATGTTTAAAAGAAGGATCTTACTTTTTAACCCTTGTGTTGTGCCCTCCTCAAATTGACTTCCCTCTGGACACCTTTGTGGCAAAAATTTACACGCACAAAAAAACTGCTAAATCATCATACATCAATATATTTTTCTGCTTTTTTTCATGAATCACTTAAACAACTTCAAACCTGCTCAAAACTACCAAACATTTAATACTTTTCAGGATTTGAACCCTTTAAATTCCAGTTTAATTATTTGAAATATTTGAATATTTGTTACAAAAAAAAAACATAAAAATGAATTATTTTCCATATAATAAATAGTAGGGGATGGGTCCTTGGTGGTGATTAGAGTATTGGATATGTCAAAGATTTGCAACAAAATTGATTTGATTACATTAGTATTTTTTATTTACTGCCAGTAAATTTTGTGCGTGTACATTTTTGGCCACGAAGGAGGATATTTTTTCTGCTTTTTGTTTGAATCCCTTACTCAAATTTAGCCCTGAACAAAATGATCAACTATTCAATAATTTTCAGAATTTTAACTCTTTAAATGCCAGTTTAATTATTTGAATTTTTATTATTTATTAAAAAAAAAAAAAAAAAAAACACAAAAAATTAATTATTTTCCGTATAATAAATAATAGGGGGATGGAGCTTTGGTGGTGATTACAGTCTGGCTATGTCAAAGATTAGCAACAAAATTGATTTGATTGCATTAGTATTTTTTATGTAGTGCCAGATACTCCCTCTGGACACCTTCAATGCCTCATTAACTTCCATTAAAACCACATTTCAGCTGTGGCAAAAAGTGGGGACATAAACTCATTATGGAAATGTTTACTGAGGTAATAAATTAAGGCAGATAATGGGTTTTTCTCATATACTTCTATAGAAACATACTTTTTTTGGAGCCAGTGGAGTCGCTCCCTGTCCATTCTGTGTGCGCTATAAAAACAGCGTTCAAACACTGCCCAGCTCTGTAAATGGGAAACTAATAAAGTGGCTCGGACCAAGCCACACAACACTATTTCCTTGGTGCTTGTGCACAGGACAGGGGATGGCCATGGATATATAAAGAGAAAGGCAGTGTGAGGGAGATGGACGGTAAATTTGACACTTGCTAACATTATGAATGAGCACTGATGGGAGGGGTGTATTTGTTAGCGTGTTAAGTTCAAATATCAACAATGTTTCTCCAGAATCGCAGACTCCACCTTTAACTGGCTGGTGATTTATCTGTTCATGTCTTCTAATCATCTGACCTGGGCTCACCAACCCCCACAGGACTGGCTTCCCTGCAACCCCATGGAAACTGGAGGGGCAGTAGGGTCCGTATGGGGGCTCTAGGTAATGTCCTGCTGTAGACCCTCAAAGTTGTCCTTCCCATGACGCTGCAGTCTCTCCACCATCTGGTCCATGTAAGCCTTGCTGTCCCAGTTGAGGTGGTCCTCTGAAGCCACAAAGAGGAAACGTCCCTTGGCTTGTTCAAGACCAGGGTGGCCTTGTTCTCCTCTGCCAGCAGATTATGCATAACATTCTTGCCAATAAAGGCCCCTGACTCAGTGGGAACCATCTTGCTGATGTCCATCATTAACGCAGGGAGGATTTGGCTCTTCTTATGGTAGAGGGTTAAAAGTGTATTGGCACAGCCGTTAATCCACACTGTGGCCTCAACACCTGGCAGGTAAGAGGCTATTGATAGTGCAAGATCTTCGCTTTTTGAAAGGGATAGTACACCAACTCCTTTACTACCCACCTGTGGAAAAACATGTAAACTAGAACCTGCTTTTTACTATTTCTTGTGATGTCACAAAGGTTCCATCTTTTGTAGATAAACAAATGGCGTTTTTCCATTACATGGTACCTGCTCGACTCGACTCGCCTTTTTTGGTTTTCCATTATGAAAAAAAGTCCCTGGTACCTGCCAACAGGTACTTTTTTTAGTATCACCTCCGTTGAGGTTCCAAGCGAGCTGAGGCGATACCAAAAGGTGACGTGAAAACCTGTACACAATGATTGGTCAGAGAGAATCGTCACTAATCACTCCGTCATCATTGCTCGCGACAGACGTGGGTGTCCTGAACAAACCCGCCATTTTTAAATAGTTTAGCCAGCGGTGTTTTTTTGCTGCCTCCAAACAAAATTTGTCTTCTGGCTGTGGCAACAGCCACATCCCGAGAATAGAGAATTAGAACAACACACCTTCGACGTTCTGTGTGTGTGTATCGCATTAGGTCACAGCAGTTTCCTGCGGCTTCGCTATGACAACCAGCCACGCTCGCCTCACGCATGAGGCGGTACTAAATCTGCAATGGAAAAAGGAGCCGAGCCAAGTAGAGCTGGTACTAGCAGTGGGTAAGCGCCAATAAATGGAACTTAACAAATTTTAGCCACTGAGTACAGAACTTTTTTTTAAAATCTTTAGCAACCCCAGTGATGGTATGAAAAGACACAGTGGCAGACAGACAAACTAACAAATGTGTCATAAAAAATACTATCTAACAACTCACCTTATCTTGTTTTTTAAAAAACTCTATAGCTTCTTCGAAATAATCCAGATGGACCTCTTTGATGTTCCGCGCCATGTCATCATGACCGTACAGTGCTACAGTCAGAACCACAAATCCACGGTTGGCCAGCAGAGAGGCCCTTTTCTCTGACAAACCTCCACCAAAAGTGTACAGATCCAACAGGGCAGGGAATGGACCTCTTCCTGTATTAAGGACACATGAGAACCCAAAATGATGGCATCTTAAATCTTAAAAAGAGGAGTGATATTCAACAAGGGGTCCATGACCCCTAGGGGGTCCTCAGAGTGAGTGCAGTGGGCCGCCAAAAAAAGTTGATTTTTTTCAAAAATGAAAATATGTCCAACAGTTTAAAAGCAAAAATAAATTGGCTTAATGTGAAAAACATTTAATTTACACATTGAAGATAAGCTTAAGGTCAGCCACTATGGTAGCCATACAGTTAAGCTTAAAGATTCACTGTGCCTTCCAGAACATGATGTATAAATAATATATTATTATCCATTCATTTCACACAGTTTAACATGCAACTCAATTTGATACAGTATATGTAGTAGGGGGTCCCTTCTCGGAATCTCTTTCAGCTAAAGGGTCTAAAAAACGTTGGAGACCACATGATGGAAATTATAGTAAAACCATCATTAAATCCTGACAAAAAGTAAGTAAAGTTGCATTAAAACAACAACTACAGTTGGAATAAGCGTTATTAGGCTGTGGCCACACAAGCAGTAGGTTACTTGTTAGTAGAATACATTCACTGTTGTTTTGGTCTCTTCGGGGAATGAGTTAATAATGATCTGGATAAATGAATGCCAGCATTTTCCTTTAACTTTACTAACTGAATGACTGGAAGCGTGACAGAGACATAGTCCAACCTGGGGGAGTGAACAGGATTCCACGGATATGCCCCTTTGATGGGGTGACGGTTGACTCTGTCTCCAATCAGAAGCCTCTCATTGGTCGCCTCTGCCAGCATCCTGCCTTCCCCCGCCTTCTCGTGCACAGAGAAATTCACCACATGGTGGTTCAGTGAATTAGTTTTTATAAACCTATTGTGCAAGGTGTCTGCCCTCATCGACCACAGCAGACCCATGGGTTCAACCCCGGCGTAGCTCCCTCTCTCCAGGTCGATCTCCCCGCTCCCATCAGCCTTGTAGGTGGCCGAGGAGCTGAACACCAGTCCCTTATCGTCAGTGGTTCTGGCTCTCATGGTGACCACCTGTCGGCGAGCCTTCACCTGAACCGGCTCATCAAACATGCATCTGGCTCTCGGCAGCAGCCTCAGTCGGACTTGGGAGGATATCTCTCCTGAAACATATAGTAAGTAGGGTATCGTTCAAAAAATTTTCAATACCGACACCAATACCATGACTTTGATACCGGTTCCTAAACGATACTTTTTTCCAATACCAATTTTATAAAACAAAAATAAATGACAACATTACACATTAAGGCACTAATCTTTTTTTTCAGCTCCTACTTTTCACAAAAAGCATGGATAAAAGAACAGTACAACAAAATAAAACAAATTCCCATACAACATGCATTGGTTGCTCGAAACTGAAGTCACATTGTCAAACCTCTTCACACAGTCAGGGAAACAGAAGTCTATGTGGACCACACTTGTCAGTCAATTGTCATTTCTTTCACACAAAATGCATACAATGACCACATTCACCAAAATCCATGAACTCTTTTCTCATTTCTCTGTACCACCTGCAGGAGAATATATATCTGCAGCACATTGTTCAAATGCTAACACAATGCTTTCAAAACTGTTAAAAACACATTCAAAACAGACTGATGGCAAATATTGTGCAGTTCTGCAGTGACCATATTGAAATATATAGAAAATGTTAGCAGAATATTTACAATAACCTGAAGTATAATCCTTCCAAACAGTTGATTTCAACTGAAAGAGAGATGTGATGTTGAGGATAACTTGGTTTATCAGTGTTTTTTGCCCCCAATGGCTCCTTCCTGGGATTCCTGTCTGGAAGGCACTAGGATTAGGGTTAAGGTTAAGGTTAATGTTAGGTGCCTTGAAGTCAACGGTCACAGCGCTGCCTTGAAGTCAATTAGGCAATGGTTGTGGTTAGGGTTAGGGTTAAGGTTAGGGTTAGGTGCCTTGGAGGTAGCGGTCGCAGCGCTGCCTGGAAGGAGCCTTTGAGGACAAAAAACACCATCGAGCGATAACTTGTGGCCAATGCAGGAGAGAGGGAGGAACCCTTACCGTTCTGTACAGTATGGGTGATTATACTATAGCCTACATGTTGTTGATGTTTTTTTTGTAATTATTATTGCAGCCCTGGATTTTCAAGATTTTTTTTTTTTTTTTTTTACAAGTACTATAAATTGCTATATGCACAGATATAAAACAATAGATAAAGGATATTGAAGTAAATTTTAGATTCATTCTTGTTACATAAACTTGAGTACAGTCAAAGTGAAAGGTCTTTTTCTACTTATTTATGTGAAAAATCATTCAAAATCATTCACACTTCAAAGATAAAAGTTGATCATTTATGTAATGCTCCCTGTTCTTAGTGTTTTTTAAGTCAGTGTGTTATGAGTGACGAGGTTTGCTTTCTAAATATGAGAGGTGTTGCCACTGTTTTGGTCCAGCGAGCTTATTTGGAGGAGAGATTATGTAACTGTTTGGCCAAGATATATGTTAGTAATGTTGACTGTTTGAAGAGTTTTGAAAAAGTTGCTTCAGTATTGCCTGATGCTTGTTAGCAATTTAAAAAACTGTAATGAGTACTGCGATAGAGGAAATGCACTTTTCCTGTGATCGCCCCACTGAGTGGAAAAACAGAGAGTGTGTGTGTAGCTGGACATTATATAAGTTGAGGTCAAGGATGTAGGTCAAGTACCACAGGCAACAATAGGAGCTGATGTGGGCCTCTACAGTTCAGTGTTGGATTTAAAAATGTATATTTTGTTCTGCAGTACTAACAAAGCACATGAATAAGTTCAGTGATCTCCAAAAAGATTTGTATTTTTGGAGATCTCATCAGTGTCCCCCCTGTGCTTTATAGCACCAGATACATGGGATGTTGGGGCTTACATCGCCATCTTGTGGCAAGAGTGCCTAATGGCAGGCTCCTGAGAGAAGGCTGATCTGATGATAGTCCGTGTATCCACAGCCTCATATATCTTATTCTTCTGTTCCAAAAGCTATTAAAACATCAATGAGCCGCAGTGTTGCAGTGCATGTTCCTTCTTTACCATGAACAACAACCTGGTCACAGGCAAATAAAACAACACTAAAATCTTTAGAGTCACTTTATAAACAGACAATCAAAATTGTGGATAAAAAAACATTTAGGTATCATCATTGTGCCATTTTACAAAAGCATAAGTTCTTAAGTTGGGAAAATGTCATTAAGTATTCAAACCTATGTCTGTTTTACAAAATCATCCATGGTCTGTCTTCTCCCCCACTCAGTCAGTTTGTAAACATCAGAAACACCACACTGAGAGTAACACGAGGGTCGGCCCGAGGAGACTGTGTTGTTCCGTTACGGAAAAGTGCTTTTAGTCAGAGTGCCTTTTCAGTCGTAGCAGCGCAGGAGTGGAACTCTGTCCCTCAGAACATCAGAGAACTCACCACATACACTCTGTTTAAAAAACATCTAAAAATCTGGCTCATATCACATCAAACATGTCAGCACTAATAAGAATATGTATCTTCACTCAACCCAACCTGTTACCACTTGTGTCTCTGTGGTGTTAATGTGTATAATTTTAATTTTTTTTAATTTTTTATTTATTAACATAATGTCTGTATGTTGGTAAACTTGTATTTATCAACATGATATGAGGAGATATATCTATTTTACTGCTTTTTATATTTGCATTGTTCACTGTAATCTTTTTATTGTGTTATTTTAGGTAGACAATTTTAAGATCTGTCCAGGGACAACGGATGAAAAATAGCCTTTTGGCTAATTCTGGTGCATTTGCAGAAATGCTAATTAATGTACACTGTCCCTGTCAAATAAATTAATAAATAAATAAATAAACATCGCAGAACTCACTGAAGCACCAAATGTGTGCTCTATGAGAACAGCATTTACTCCTGTTTGAGTAGCATTTACTGTAAACTACATTGCCAAGCTGTTGCTGTGCCTTTAATAAGGTGACCAGATTTCTGAGACAAAATCCGGGAACATTTTCAGCTGATATGCGTAAATACCTCCAAAAAAGGTAATGTTTTTATCTTTGTAAAACTTAAAACGGGGACGCTGCCCCAGGGGCGTCACTAGACCTAGAGCTGCACTGGGGCACAAGCCCCCCTAGGGGGATCCATGGGCATGCTCCCCTGTAAGAAAATTGTGTCTATTTTAACGTTTAAATACATCAATCTGGTGAACTTTGAAAAGAAATTCAGAGGTTAGACTTCATTATTCTTATCTATGGATGGAAATATTTGTGCTGTAGCCTGAACTATTTTGCACTTCAGAATTATAACCATGCACACACAGGTGGAATAGTTTTTTCTTAATATTTTTGCATTAATGTCACTAGGAAGCATACCAGTAGAAATACATATTCATATTTGTAAGTGGGATATATATAAGTAAGTGGGATTGTCTGGAATCTGCCAATATAATAACCATTATGGTGGGATACACTGGCTAAGCAATTTACAAAAATGTCTGTGCTGACATAAATAGTTTACATGAGAATACATTATAATTTTTGCCCTTTGGCTGAGTCTCTATCTGTCAGAGGGAGAGCAGGAGTGCGGTTGTGAAGAAGTTGGTAATTTCATGGCGCAGATTAACACTTTTGAATGCATTATATCTGTGTCACATTCTCATTAGGGGCTGAGCCCCCCTAAAGGTCTGATCCTAGAATCGCCCCTGCTGCTACTTCATACTTGTACTCCACTACACCTCAGAGGGAAATGTTGTAATGTTTACTGCACTACATGTATCTGAAAGCTTTTGCTTTATTGCTTCACGCTTGTTTCTGCAACAGCTCATTGAGTATCGGATACGATTAAAACTATTGAGGAAATATTTTCCTTTGACATTGGTCCAGTATTAAACGAGATCGCTGCAGTCGGTAACGGCGAAACAAGCTACAACGTAGCCTAAGTTAATAGGACGTCAATTGTCCAGCTTGTATTTATGTTCATAAAAGTGCTCGTTTTGACAGGCTCAGATTAATATTCTAAGTGTCTGACAACATTATGGAAAGGATTTCTAAGGAGGTCGACCTTTCTGCTAAAGAGTAAGATAAAAAAAAGTCCGCAAAATTGCGTTCGCTAAACCCTGCAGACTCCATGTAAATAAACAGTAATTTTAGCATTGTAAAATGGGCATTCTAGAACATCTCTGAGCTCTGAGGCTTGCTCTGGCTGTCTTGAGCCTGTGCGTGTATGGTGCACGACTTCATTCCAATTTCGGGTCAGTCACAGTGAAAACCGCGGACATTTCCGGGGACAGCTCCAGCCGGGGACAGGTCACCGAAACCGGGGACTGTCCCCGGAAACCAGGGACATCTGGTCACCCTATCGTAGAGACCAATGTTATTTCTCCAGGTTGGATGGTTCGTTTTGATGAAAGTGAGTTTGTAGCTTGTTACTATGGTAGGAAAGATGCGTCGTTTGTAATAACGTTTTGCTCAGAAGTTATTGATCCCGGAAGTTCGAATCTGTGATTGTCTTTCCACCTTTACTGTAATGATAAGTGACTGCAGGGAAACTTGGACGTGGAACGTGGAAACTGGGTCCAAAGTCTAAATATAAAACTGTACAATTGCCTACGTTAAAGCCATGTTAGCTGCATGTCTGACAGCATAATATAGAAAACATAAGGGACAGTGAAGCAAATATTGGACTATTTCTTTAACTAAAGGTAGGTCGCTTATTATATATTATTATTAAATCGTTTTTTTTAAATTTTAGTTTAACATGAAACAGCCCCGAAATCACCATCACCAAACCCACCAGACTCAATGTAAATAATCAGTACTTTTAGCGTGTATAGAGCTAGCATATTTCCACATGTAAATGGGTGAATTAAGGGTTTATTTCAACCAAACCAGAGTGGTGATTGTTGGAACAGTGGAAAGATGAACCAAGACGGCTTTTGATAGTTTTATTTAGTTTCTGTCCACTTTGAATGAAGTGTTTTTTCCGATGATAAAAGCACTGATTATTTACATGGAGTCTGGTGGGTTTGGTGATGGTGATTTCGGGGCTGTTTCATGTTAAACTAAAAGGATCTTACTCTTTAACTAAAAGGTCTATCACTGTAGGGATCCTTTCCATAATGTTGTCAGACACTTAGAATAATAATCTGAGTCTTTCAGCGGCAACAACAGAACTTTTAGTGGACGCTAACTGATTTATATTGGACCAGTTTCAGAGATTGTTGTTTCTATCAGTTTCTCCCTGTAAGGGCCCTTTTCTTTTGACGCCTTATTCTCCATTTCTTCTTAATTTTCTCGTAATTGACCCTTCGCTAAGCCCCGCCCTCCTTAGTTACTGTTGCTACGCCTGACAAGCTTTCGTGCCTGGCACGTCTATTACGGTATGTATGCACCGGTGTCTGACATTCCCAAGGAGATAATTTGTCATTTTTGGCGAACAGGTGAAATATCTGAGAGAGCAAGACAAAAGGGACTGCAGTATGCTCAAGGGATATATCCACGACATAATATGCAACCGATTAGAGAATAATCTCATCAAAATTGAAGCTAAAGCCTATAGGTCATGCAATAATGTGAGCCGCCTCATACGCTGACCATTCAAATTGGAAACAAATTGAGGAAGAGCTATGTTCATGCACAGCAGGGTAAGTGACATTTGAAAATAATCTAATAATTATAAATCAAACAGTTTATCCATAAATCTTGTGGAATAAACACAAGACATTAGCTTGAACACTTTGCAATGATAACATTCTCCTGCTTATATTTTTGGCGATTAACAAAATGCTGAAATATATTTTAAAGTATGTCAGTGAGCCTCCGTCTTGCCTTTAATCATCTTAAGGACGGGTTAATAACAGATGTGTACCCACTCGATCGTTCTCTGGGACATGTTTTCATGCTAATCTAATGTGTTTGGAGCTTGAAACAAGCTAGCGCGGACCGTTGATTAGCTTACAACACTAGTATTTGGGGCACAGGGAAAGTAAAAACAAATCGCTATTTCTACCACTAAAAGGCTCAAAATATCCCAAAATGATGGACGGGCTCAGACACTTCCCAAATCGTGACGTATGTCCTCATTCTCAATAGCAGGCCTTTGTACCATAAAAAATCACCAATATAGTCTTCTAAACCAAATACTACACAACCGGACATGTCCCAGCAGTAAAGTGACCGGAATTTGGGGTGAAATGTCCAGCATTGAGCTACATAATAGTTAGCTAGGAGTATGCTGGTCTCTCAGAGAGATCTCATTTGTAGCCCTGTTTTTACCTGATACTTTAATAAAAGTACAAACACATAAAGTGAGAGGTATACACATGCTTAAACTTTATTTAAAGCATGATTAACCTGAAGCAGGACGGATCATGACTTATAACACCATAGCAAGGCTTCTAGCTCAGGCTAACTAGCGTTAGCAAATTACCTTCAAAGTTGCAAAGAAATGAAGAAACGTAAAATTTGAAGCCTTTATTCAATTTGTTATGTGGTGTCGTACTGAATGCCCAGACGACCCTCCGTATATCTTTAACATATACTTTAGGCAACTCCAGCAAACACCTTGTAAACTTCATCTCTGCCATCATAACGGTCTACTGTCACTGTCTAATGTTTTCTTCCGGTAACCGGAAATGTCCAAACATCCTTACGCCAATGCATGCATAGAGCATTGACATATATAAAATGGACCAACAGATCCTGTTGCTCAGGACGGAGACCAGTGAAGGATATTAGACATTGACATATATAAAATGGACCAACAGTTCCCGTTGCTCTGGACGGAGACCAGTGAAGGATATTAGAAGCACTTTTCCGTTGATGGCTGAGCGTTACTGTGCAGCCTCCAACTGAGAGAGACGACGTAAATGTGACGTGAGCAACCTGTCTGAAACATAGACTGTATATATTAGTATTATACAGTCTATGGTCTGAAAGTTGTAAGTCTTCTGGTAGCTGTGCCAAGAGAAATCTCAATAATTCCGAATCTTGCAGAGATAGAGAGCGTAGGTATATGTACGGAGATAACATAGGCACAGGCTAATTATTGCTAACTAAAATGCTAGTTAACATTAGTAATTAAACTTAAACAGCTAATGTGAGTCAAAACTGCCTGCGAGCTTCTCCTGTACTGTACAGTAATTTATCTACTGTGCGACAGTAAGTCGCGTGGTTATGACACAATCGTTAGCCTATTTTTACAAAAACGTCTGCTACGGAGCCATTACATGAGGTACAAGGTAATGGAGCCTCAATGGCAGACAATGGAATGCTAACGGGAGGTGATGGCTTGTTAGCATCAAAATGGCGCCATAGGAGCTACGCGTTCCGAGGAGAAGCTTACCCCCTAGGCATAGAGCTGTGAAGTTTGCTGGTGTTCTCAGGATATGACGCATTTCAGTAATCGCGCAAGCGTAGAACTAATCAGACAGTGTCGTAAACCGTCGTAAAATACGTTGAGTTTCTGCGCATGCACAGAATTATGCGCATGCGCAGAACGGATCTTACAGGTGGTACGGATCGGGTACTGACAGTCTGGTGTCAACCAGGCTACCCGGCGGTGAGATGGCAGTAAGACGTGTGCTTAGGGACCGTCTACAAACTACAACACCGAAAAGAGATACAACAAAAATATTTATTAATTTAATGATTAAATATGGTTGTGTCTCCAAAGTTACCTCAATTATAACTTGTCTCCTGCTAGTTGTACTACAGCACTTACTTTTCATATATAAGCATAATCATAATTTAACACTGGGGCAAACGAGGTAAACAACGTAGCGGGACAACGTAGCGGGACAACGTAGCGGGACAACGTAGTGGGACAACTTGGTGGACGCTGTCTTCTCAGCGTGAAAAATACAAGGTGCCACACCTTGCGCCACGTGTGAGCATGTGAACTGAGTCCTTTTTCAAGTAAACTGACGATGTGAACGCAAAAAAGAACTGAGTCCCTTTTCTGTTGGTCCACTTTAAGAGGACTGAGTTTGGTTCGTTTAAAGATGACTATAAAAAAAACACCCTTAATAATCTAAATCTGCAAAGTAACTAAGGGCGTTTTTACACCTTTAGTTTGTTTGCTTTGGTCCAAATCAGTTGATGAGTTTGTAAACTTGGAGCAATTTCCCTTGGTTTGGTTTGGTTTCACACCTGGAAAAATTCAAGAGTACCAAAATGTGTTATTGCAAATCATGCAAGAACGTTCACTCCTCTTATTGGTCGGATGTGTCTGGGGGCAGGAGTAAGTACAGGAAGAAAGTCTTGTGTTCTGGACTAGTACATATTTCTTCCATCTCCATGGTCAAACCAGCTCATTTCATTTCAATAATCAGACGTTGTTTCTCGAGCGACGTTACTACGTCTGCTCTGGTCACCGAGACTTCGCTCTGCTCTGCCGGCGTCTGTATCCAACTTTAGCGGCGGCTGAGATGCGAGTGACTGACGGTGAGCTTGACTGCTGTCTGTTTCTGTGAGAGAAACACTGCAAGCTGCTACAGTCTGCTGCTCTGCTGCATCGCAGATTGCAAATCACACCTGACTACAGGAGACATTAGCTCAGACTTGAGTACATATGTATAGTTGGGTTGGTTCGAGGTCAGATCACGTTCTCACCACAAACCGCTCCAGAGTTGGATTGAAAGTGTACCGAGACCATCTCATCAAGCAGGTCTCAGTACGCTTGTTTGGTCCGCTATTGGTGCGCACCCGAGTGTGATTGCCACGTTCTCACCTGCCCAAATGAACTGCACCAGCGGGGCAAACTAACTCTAGTACAATTCAACCGAACTAAATGAGGCAGGTGTGAAAGCGCTAGGGCTGAAAGATTTTGGGAAAAAAATCTATTTGCGATTTTTCTGCCAGATATTGCGATTACGATTCGATTTGCGATTATTATTATTTTAACTTTAGCTAAAGTTCAATATTCCCTGTGTAACAGATAAAACATGTCATGGAGCATTATAACATGAGACACCATAAAAACTGCTCTATATTCTTATGCAAGGATGAGAACAGATATGAAATGCCAGCAGTAAGTGTTTTTCTTTTAATAAGCATGGAACATTAAACTTCAAACACAGAACATTTATCACAAAAGCTAAAGTTATAATAATAAAACAAAATTCCAATAAAAAATATCAGTACTTTCCTGTAAACTGAAATGTCTGATACGCTTCAGTTCAACAGCAACATCTACATATTACACCTTCTACCATCATTTTAAATAAAGTAATACAAATAAATGAAAAATCCACTGAAAATAGGACATTTCTATTAATCCATGATTTGTTACATTATTCCAGCATTTATCTTATGAAAAAACAGTAAATATAATAAAAAGAGGAATATAAAAATGTTGAACCAAACATTCAACTAAATATTGCACATTTGATTGATCTCAGTCTTCATGATAAGCTAATCGCATTCTTCTAAATCTCAATTTCGATTTGAAGACAATTAATTGTTCATCCCTAGAAAGCGTTCTAAAGTTGTCAAATAAATGTAGAGTATAAAGTATAAAGTAACATAAAATGGAAATACTCAATTAAAGTACCATAACATTGTACTTAAGTACAGTACTTGAGTTAATATACTTAGTTACTTTCCACAATGTTGTTTTCTAGTTATCTAGAACAGATAACAATCTTCTTAAAAATGAAACACAGTGTTAAAGTTTATGAAGCAGGACACACAGAATGACACATGGCTTGAGTTGAGCATTATTGTGATTTAATTTACTATGTCTTATATCACAAAGAAAGTCTTTAAAAATGCAGACTAGGATTTCTGTATATAAACTGTACACAAAAAGCAAGGCACTATACATTCAGATATAACAAGCTGCTGTTTCTCTTTCTCGTACAGGTCAAACCTTTAAAATTACAACTCTTACATCTCAGTAAGTCCAGAGCCACTTGAGCAGTTTAACACAACTGAGTGACACGAGTTCCTTACGTGTCCTGACAGCATCCAGACACTATGGACAACAAATAGAATGACAACTTTCCTTACAACATCTGATGTGACAGGATTTGTTTTTACATAGATACACACACATTTACACAAATAAACATTACACACAAACATTATATACAATCATTCACACATACATACAAAACCATAGCATGGCACTCTGACACCGAGCGTTCTAGTGTGCACATTTTCATCCGTTAAGTCCACGAGTGGTGACTTTTAATGTTTGGAGGAAACTCCAAATACGCACAAATACCATGTATGAACCAAAGCAAGGTGTTTTTACCTTCTCTTAAACCGTTTTGAATTTCATTTTGTTATGTAATGACAAAGTTGAAAGGTAAAGCATGACTATAAGCAAGGCGAGTGCATCTCCAGTCTTATCCTTCATGTAGGTTTTCTTCCGATTCTGATACTTTCTATCTCGATGTCCTCGCGTCTTACCACCAAAACAGGTTTCACAGGTGTGTGACATTTCCTGTTTCTCCATCTCAAACCACCTTCCGTCTTCCATTTAAAAACTTCCTCAAAACAGTCCTTTGGCCTTCTTTAAGTTCACTTGCTTCCACCCTGGTAAACCTTCATATTCCTCTCTCTTCATCTCCAAAGCCTTCTGCAATCGGAAAGAGAGACACATGCAGTTAATTAAATCAGGAAGACAACGACACAAGGAATTGGACTTGAATTTCAAATACTGTGTCAAAGGGAAGTATTGGTGTTTTTCCTGTAACTGACAATAGGGGTGGAGCTGTCAACCGTGGATCACTGTAGCTACTGAAGGAAAAATTACATAACAAATGCAATTTTATGATCCGTAGAAATGTTTAGTTTTTTTACCGAAGCTATCATTTTTAAAATTGCAGTAAATCTTGTTTACTTTTTAAGTGAGGATGTTTATGCTAAACCATCTTTTAAACATGCCTGAATATTTCTACTGTAAGTTCCTCTACACCAGAAAGTCGTATTGTCAGGTACATGGACCAAAAACTCTGAAAGCACCAAGAAACATTTCTTTGTTCTCTCAGTAAGATATCAATGCTAAAATGCAATGTCTTGTACATTTTGGACTTATCTGGTATATATATTTTTGCTAATTTACATCTGGTAATTCCGTTTCTGTTATAATACACTTGCTGTTTGGTCAATACTGGTCAGTAAGAGAACCCACGCACTGATGTCATGTTAATAATGTACAGTATATGTGGGTTGTTAGCAAACCAACTCTATCTTACAAGGACAGTTTAGTTGTTTCAGTGATTGCATGCCTCCATTTTGTGCTCCACAGACTGCAGTGTAGCTGAGGGTGGTGGAAGGTGTGTGTGTGTGTGTGTGTGTGTGTGTGTGTGTGTGTGTGTGTGTGTGTGTGTGTGTTAGGGCTGGGCGATATGAACCAATAATCATATCTTGGTATTTTTCGGCTAAATGGCGATACACTATATATATCTCTGTATTTTTGACAAAGTGGTTTAACTGTTCAGTTTTAAGTCAAAGCCACATGTGAGATGTCACAAGCAGTTTTATTAAAACAGATTGTGATCAAAGAGGGGGAGTGCGATGATACAAAAACTTTCTTGATCATGAAGCTGATAGTTACTGTACAATCATCTGGTTTATCATCACCGTGTCTGAACTACACTGCAGACTGGATTCTGTACTGACACAGTGACGGGCTGACTCATTATGAACGGGTCCTGTGCGGGTTGAATGTGCATCGGCGGTTCAGCAGCGTTACAAACGTCTCGTGTATGTAATGTCTGTCAGATCTCTCGCCCAGGTCCAGCAGGCACCTTCTCACACGCTATATTACTCATGGAACTGAGTGGAAGTGGGGGCGGGGCAGCGCGGAGAGTGAGAGGAGAGGATCCAAACACAGGCACGGCTTTACAGAAGAAATGGGTTATGTAACGCAACATTAAACCATATCTATATAAAAACGGTATTGTCTAATCCCATATCTCGTTTGAAAGATATATCAATATAAGGTAAAATATCAACATACTGCCCAGCCCTAGTGTGTGTGTGCGTGTGTGTGTAGAAGAGAAGAGTAGCGGCAGCAGCAGAGAAGTGTACAGGAGTGTGGTGTAGTCAAAGGTGTTGGAGAGGAACAATGGCTGCACATTTCAAAGTCTCAATTATCACAACAGTTTCAATTTGACAAAAGTTGTGTTTAAACACCTCATTTACAACCTCAGCTGTTCATATTACTGTGGGGAAGTGTGTTAAAAACATCTGAATCCATGTTAATCATCGAGGGGCCATTTCTGCTGGAAAAAAATGAATGACTAATTACTAACTACTTGACAATTATGAGATAAAGACCAAACTTTGACTTACTATGGCTGCACCTATCTATCTAATTTTCAGAGACCAAAGTGACGCCCTCAAAAGTATATGTTGTTTGACCGACCAACAGTCTAAAACCCCCAAAAGGTGTCTTCAAAAATTACACAAAACAGAGAAAAGCATCAAATCCTCAGCCAAACAATGTTTGATGTCATTGCTTGAAGAATGACAATTCATCGATTATCAAAATAGAGGCTGATTAATTTTCTGTCAAATGACTATTGATCAATTTTTAATCATCCCTTATATTTCGTCTCTTTTTTTCCGAGCAGAAATGGGATCTAAGTTTAGGTGTCATTTTATGTTTGTTATCTACTGTGTGAAGAGCTGTGAGTGCCAAATCCTTTGTGACTGCAGCTGATATAAAGGACCTGACTAACTATGATGTCAGAGTAATCAGGGTGTTCTTTTCAGATGTAATCGTGCAGCCAAGCGCAAAACTTCCCTCCTCAACCAGCGCTACACTTAGGAGACAGGAGTGACACAGGAGTTTTCAAACCACATGAAGAAAGAAAGAAAAACACAGTGCTGACGTGCTGGGAAAAGGACAGGTCGCCTGAATGCTGATGAATCGCATGAGTGGCTCTTCTTACCTGAATACACCTACAACTTGGTCTGTAAAGTGAGAGTTACATGGGGTTAGGATGGTTTTATGAATACGGAGTTGTAGATTTAGAGGAAAATCCACCTTTAAATAGTCTTACTTTTTAATTTATACATAAACTATGATCAGTTTCAAGATGAAGAAGAACTTCTGTTATCATTTACTGGTTTTGATGTACTCAGTCTGCATGTATCTCTGCCTCATTGATGATTGATTTCTTACAGGGATGATGGATGACTAATTGAATCACAAACCTCTCCACATCCCCTGTTCTTCATGCTCTAATTAGTCTTGAGTGGTAAAACAAATACTCACTGTTAACCACTCTGTCAGTGTCGGCTAAAGCATAAAGAGAATTAAATAGCAGATCTTTTCCTGTGATGAGGAACTCTATTTTATGCATGTGTGGCTTCATATTTATGTAAAAATTGCCTCTTTAAATTACCAAAATGTCCTAAAAAGTCTGATCAACAGTGGGAAAACATGCTCTCTAAACATGGATGTGTGTTTTTGACCCTAACTCCAACATTACAAACAATAAATAAAAAATATCAGGTTTTGTGCAGCAGTTTTGTTTCACGGTATACTGACCTCAAAGTCCTGTTCAGACAGGTAGATCTCGAGGCGAAGCGGGTCGACTCCCTCTGGGAGCGGCCGGGCCTGCAGCTGAGCCAGAGGGAAGGTGTTCTGGCAGAGCCGGGCCAACACGTCCTCCACCAGGATAATCTGGTTACACACCTCCGCCTCCTGCAGCCACAACACAGACATGGCATCAAGTCCTTTACAATGACTGCAGCTGTTTGGACAATTAGTTTACATATGTGTGAGAGAAAATGTGTGGGAACAATTAGAGGTGAAGAACCCAGCTGTGTGTGTATGTATACAGTGTAGTCTCGCATTGCCAGACCTATGTCCAAATGTTCTGGGATAGGAGAAATAATAACACTCTGGGTTGTTCACATTTCTTTAAACCAATCGCAATGGTCTTGGGCGGTGCTAAGCTCCGGACGCAGCGACGGTGGCTCTGCTAAATAGTCTCGGGAAGGAACTTGTTTTGGTGGAACAGTCGCATCCCGCAAAAAGAAATTGCCACATACAATATTAAATGAAGTTATCTGTTGACACAATACAGTAACGTGAGCTATTTAAATTAGCTGGATACATGGTTGAACCTCATTTGCTCTTACCAGTGTATCGCTGTGTGTACTTCGTCCACAGCAATTCTACCGATCGGTTCCAAAACATCCCAGTTAGAGAGGAAATGCCCTAAACATATTCTTTGTAAATCTTTACAATCATTCCCAGAAAGAACCAAGCAGGCCTGCCTTGTTGCACAATCCAAATTTTCTTGCTTGCTAGCTTGTTGTTGTTTCCCGAAAAAGAGTTTGAGAACGGCAACACACATTATCCTGGAAATGAACTTCTGTCTAACCAGCCTATTTACAGTGTAGCAAGGGTTTTGGTATAAAAGAGGACAGGTGCAGAGGGTTGTAGACCAGGTGTGTGTTCATGTGTCATGTCTGCGTCATTTATTTTTGGTGTGTGGCTGTGGCCAAAGCAGTGTAATTCCACCGATGTACGGCTGAGAGTTGTTGTTGGGCGTGGCGGTGTATGTTGCTCACCCTCTCGGTGATCTCAGCCACGTCCTCTCGGTGCTCCCAGCTGGGAAACATGTTGGTGAAGGTGAGCGGCTCCAGGCCGGCGTGGATCAGATACGACTTCTGAGGCTTCTTCTCGTTCTTCTCTGCAGGAGAAAATCATCACAATAATTCTGACCTGAAGTTAATAAAAAAATGATTGATATGACTCAAATTTGCACTACAACTTGGTTTTCTGAATACTCCCATGTACATTTCAGCTGGTTTAATTTAACATAATAATAATAAATTACAAAGTACTTGTGATCAAATGCGAACACTTTATCAAAGTTAAAATGACAGTTAATGACTTTTTTTACCTAAAACATTGGCCAAAGAAATTAGCAACTTCACACATCCACAAACAAAGTGCGTGGCAACATGGAAGATTTGTGCATTTTTGGGTGTCCATCAGTGGCCAGGATTTAAAATAAAAATATTTAGACATATTCTAACACCTATCACGAGTTACTCACTGAAGCATTTCTTTATTGACCATTGCCTTGCGTACCTTTGCAGTACTGCAGCACCGTCTCCATGGCACACTTCCTGTCTGCATCCCAGCGGATGCGAGCCGACCCGGTACTCTCGCTGTCCTGAGGCCACCAGCCCTGCCACAGGTAAACCTCGTGGAAGTTATCCACCAGGAACAACGCTGTCAGGGAAAGAAATAATAATATGACAGGGGTCAGCATGCATACCTGCAAACTCAGAAGAGCTGAAAAAGGTGACACATCATTCAAAAATATAAAAAAAAAAGGAGCCCAAACAACAGTTGGCGACATTAAAGAATGGCTTGTGTATTGCTAAGGCCACAGGGTCAAAATTAAATGATTTATTAAAAATGGAATAACAATAACTTATAACAATAACTTATTTCACCAGTAAATTCCTGTTAAACGACAAAAACAACCACTGGATGGAAAAAAGGGTATTTTACAACAATTTTGAATGCAGCATGAGGCTGGCAAGGAGAATTTCAAGTCAACGCAACATCTGTGTTGTTTTTCAGACAACGGCAGCTACAGACTGTTGGAATCCTCTACAGTGAAATACAAACACACTTTTACACCGTTTAGCTGTCAGCATTTTAACTGTGTTTACTCCAGCTGCTAGCTAACAGTAGGCTAACGTTAGCTGCTGTCAGGTGTAGTGTTGACTAGCGTCCCGTGCGGCGATGTTTCAGTTCCCTCTAACGTCCGTTTTTGGAGCATCAGAGAGAAGCGTAGGCATTTAAGTGATGTGGTCCGGTAGAGAACGGTCGTTAAGGCACCGGTGCCGTATTAGCACCGGGTCTCGGACCGCCCCCCCCCCAAATAAAAACTCTTCGGATTTACACGATTCACGTGGATGACATTTTCCTATTCAAAACAGCGATTTTCGCCGACAAGCAACTAGTTTGCAGGTATGAGCATGGGTGCCACCACTGGCATGCAGTAGCACAACCAATGGCACACTAGCAATTAGGGCTGGGCGATATGGACCAAAAATCATATCTCGGTATTTTTCAGCTAAATAGCAATACATGATATATATCTCTGTATTTTTTACTAAGTGGGTTAAGCCACATGTGAGATATAACAAACACTTTTACTAAAACAGACTGTGATCTAAATAAAATACAAAGACAGGGTTTCCTTTCCTGTTTGTAAATATACAGCTGCAACAAATGGTATACATGGTTTATCAGTGAAGTGAACTACACTGCAGACTGGATTCTGTACTGACATAGTGACGGCTGACTCATTATGAACGGGTCCTGCATGGGTTGAATGCGCTTCGGCGAGTCAGCAGCGTTAGAAACGTCTCATGTCTGTATCGTCACTGCACTGCATTTTTATGAACTATGATTATCTGGCCATGGGTCACATCTCTTGCCCGGGTCCAGCAGGCGCCGTCTCACACACTTTTACCAAAGAATTTCTAATAAGGGAAGAAGTTCCACTCTCTCGATACTTCCGGCTTCTGAACTGGTTGCAGTTCCACCAGAGTTCCATACAGGGGGCGCTCACAGGCCAGTGCAGAATGAATGGGACTCTATGGAGCTATACCCCTCAAAATCCACTTTTCTCAGGATATAATTTTTTGTCTAGTAATTTTAATGTTGCATTCGAAAGGGGAGGCTAAGAAAATACACACTGCTGGGTGTTAAAGTGGCTTTTTTGTTCTAAAAACATATACGGCCAGAGATTCTGCTTTACGGCAAGCTCTGAGTCACTTCCTTTTTTCTCTCTCGAGGCATCGACAACACAGCTGACAGGTCAGGCTCTACTTGTCAATACACATGCTAGAAAGAGGTTTGCTAATGTTTTAAAGACCACGCCGAAATATTCACTCTGACATTCTGGTTCTGCTTCGGATGCCGTCAAGCGGGATCTCCGATCGTAATCAGTCCTTCACTGACCAATCAGCATTCATTAGCAGAATGCTAGCGTGTTATGGGCAACAACGACTCAATCTGTAAGAAATCGAAAGGACGTAAGTACTCGTTCATTCAACTTTCGACCTATAATCCATGTTGAACTTACAAAAACTACAATCAAATCTGAGATTCCTCACCGACAATCAGGCGAAAGAGCAAATTTAGCCGTCTAGCTCCATAGTCCCATTCATTTTGCACTGGACCGCGATCACCCCCAGTGGAACTCTGGTGGAACTGCAACCAAATTTGGTGGCTGAATAGGGAGTGGAACGGCTTTCCGTAGACGGGCTTTGCTTTTACTCATAGCTAACTGAAGTTAGAATCCAGTTATAGTGTTCTTCCGTGTTTATCACCGTGGCGCCCGCCACAACAGAACATTTATTACCAGCGGAAACACTGGTAAAAATACAGGTTTTCCGCTCATGCTAAACATTATATAGGTACAGCTGTGTTAATAAAAAATGTAACTGAAGACAATGTCACACACAGATAGGTTTTACAGAAGAAATTGGTTGTGTAACGCAACATTAAACCATATCGATATCAACGGTATTGTCTAATCTCATATCTCGTTTGAAAATATATCGATATAAGGCAAAATATCGATATATCGCCCAGGCCTTCTGGCAATAGGTGTGCAAGAGAGTTTTTTTGGAAATGTTTCAATCCACATGCCAAATGACCTTTTTCACAGCCATTTGTGGGAGCACAGCCTGTTATTTACGGTAGTTTGATTGACTTTTTCCCCATCTGCATCCCGCGAAGACCCGCCCTACTTTGCCTCTGATTGGCTAATACGTGTTGCCTTCTTCACAGAATGCGGCGCAATAAAAAAATAAAAACACTGCCTGAGCGGGCTAGGTAGATGATGGCAGGCTCAATGCTGATATGGCACACAGATTAACAAGAACATTTTAAAATTACACTTCATATTAAAAAGGCTGCCCCTGCTATATGGTATCTGTCAGTATAAGACATGTATACACCCCGCACAAGCTGCAAAGGTGTAGGTCGGTAATGTGCAGACAAAATATATAACATAGGTATAGTCTTTTTTAGACATTTTAATGCAGAAATATTACATATGATAAATTTAAAGGGAAAAAACAGGCCTCACTTGGTCATGGTGTATTTATTACAATTAGTTTGTGTGTCTGGGCCTCACCAGGTTGTTGCGGTGCGTTGTACAGGTCTTCTTGCAGGAAGGGCAGGGAGCTGACCAGGTCTGGAGCTCTGGACGGATGGAAGAACTCATTTGCCGCAAAGTCTCCGGATGTGCTGCTCAGCTGGAAAAGCCGTGGGGTGAAGTTGAATTTACCTGGATCTGAAAAAAGAAAAACCAGAAACCAATATGCGACAAGAAATACCATTCCTCCAAGTTTTACATCCCAATGTGGCACAGAGGTTCGGCGCTGTGAGTCGCTCCTCAAGACTTTATATTTTCTGTCTTGGTCTTGTTTATGTGTCACATATTGTCTGATGCAATTAATCAATTGAGTTTCCTTTATACGATATAGTTTTTGATCAATATAGATGAATGTGTGGAGAGAATGTGTTTTTTAGTTTAACTAACTAACTAAACTTACAGGAGTAGCACTCTGAATGTTGTTGTATGTTTTTAATGAGGCAATGACAATAAAGGCATTGTCTTCTCTTTCAGAGCAAAGTGTTTGTCCTGCTGTTTAAGACAACATTAAACAATGAGGGATTTGAGACTGTTGGCTTTTATTGTTTATTGAGTTTAAAAAAGAAGCTGTTGTACTCAGAAAAAGACACCACCCCTAAAACTATTGTTTTCATAATGGTACCATATTCTAGGTGTACTATTGGCAGCAGCCAGACTAAAGGCCTTTCAAAAGGTTGACATTTGACCACGATAACTTTACTTGGACATTTTTAGGTGCCAAAATATCCTCCGATTTCTGCCAAAAAGAATTGTACGAGCTGTGACTGAGGTGAGACACTGACATCTGACTGAGGGTAAATGTACAAGTGTAAATGTACAAGTGTATATAAATAAGTAACCAAAGTATGTGGGTACACAGTGTACCTTGCAGCATACAGTCGTAGGCCTTCCTGTCTTTCCTCCCGAGTGCCTCCCAGAAGCCCGGAGGCTCCGCTCCCTCATCACACTCATGGATGGTCACCTTACTGCTGCTGTGGAGACCCGCCTCCAGTGGACACCTGACAGGGAAACACAACTCATGTTCCATGGCAACCAAAAGCCCCACAACACCCACCACAGACTAGATGTAGGGCTGGGCAATATATCAATATGATATTGATATCGTAATACAAGATTAGATTTCGCCTTCGATTTTGGATAGCTTAATACTGTAGAGTATTCCCAATCAACAAATGTATTGTGAGTTGTAAGTGGTTCTCTTTTCTAAAACGAAATGCCTCGCAATCTTTGGGCGCACTCATCACATTGCAACGTCATTTTTTAATTTAATCTCTGGCTCCGTCCCGCTCCCGCCCGCTCCCGTTGATTTCTATGCTCTATCCGTCCGGAACACATTACCGACAGTGACATTGACTCCCGTACCGCTGGAATTGTCACCCTCTATTGTGAAGTAACAGGTTGTAGCACTATGCCCGAGACAAATTTCCCCTCCGGGACAATAAAGTGTATTCAATCTATTCTGTTCTGGTTTTAAAGGCTGCATTACAGTAAAGTGATGTCATTTTCTTAACTTACTAGACTGTTCTAGCTGTTCTGTTATTTACCTTTACCCACTTAGTCATTGTATCCACATTGTTGGTGATTATTTATTAAAACTCCCATTGTGTAAATATTTTGTCAATATATAGTCAACCCTACAATATTGTTACAATATCGATACTGAGGTATTTGGCCTAAATATCGTGATATTTGATTTTCTCCGTATTGCCCAGCTCTAGCTAGTTATAATCATTTTAATCAAGTGTTCATTTTTGGAAATGAAAGTCATCCCGAGTCATTCCTTTTATAAAGCTCACTGTTCTTTGATCTTGAGCGTGGCCGTTTTCCCCACGCTGTGCGTGTGGAGCTGCGTCTTGCAGCCGTGCCACAGGTAGATGATGGCCTTGTTGATGTTGAGCAGGATCATGGAGGCTCTGGAGCGCAGGCTGCTGCAGTGACACGCCACCTCCAGCAGGTGGCCCTCCAGCGGAACCTCGCCCCGCACGCAGTACAGACGCCACTCACCTGCACACAGAGCAGCGGGGGAATGGGATCAGTGAGAAGGTTTCATTTATCACATTGGAAGACTAACAAAGCCAAGTGTTCTATAAGTAAATTACAAAACACATCTCAAAATAATAACATTGTATGACATTTACTTTCATAGTAGTAAAACTGTCAAGATCAAGATAATGCGAAGTAAGCACCAACTTAAGAATGCTAGATATCAAATTTGGAGTTGAATTATTGCCAAATATACCACATATTGCCTTGCATTTCACAAATTACCACTTGAAATATTTTGGTAAAAACTAAAGTTATCATATTAACTTTAGTTTGTCCCAAAACTTTTCAAGTGGAGTTCAGCAGTTGATGTTTTATAATTAAGTTTTTAACTGCTGCCTACATTTAAAGAATTTGTAGGAAAAAATAAGATTCTGTTGGCACACAAGCAAACATCATTTGGGGAACCTATTCTGGTTAAGAAAAACTATTGTCCTGGTAAAATAGGGAATAATTTGCGTCATTAAGGCATTGAACAACCACTGAGCTTTGTAGACATTAGATAAAAAATAAAAGAAACAGAAATGTTCAAATGTTTACTCTGAGTGTTCTCCTCCTCCTCCTCCCTTTTGCCAGCATGGACGATCATCGCTCCGTTGAAGCACTGCAGGAAACATGGAGGCTCCTTTCCCTGCTGCACCTGAACCTGCAACACACAGACCGGGAACCAGTTATAACACTAATGCAAAAAAACACTAATTTAATGCCTGCATACAGTAGTGTGCTCATAGGTAGGCAGGAATCTGGAGAACCTATTGCAAGAAACCAACATCAGGAAACATTTGGAAATCATTGATTAAACTAATAATGGTGCTACAAAATCAGTATTGACATAAAAAATAAGGTGTTTTTTCCCATACACTCAGTCCTTAATACAAAGGTTATTGTGTTGTCTTGGGAGTCGGGTGTGCAAGAGTGAGCATTACATTTAAGTTAAGTATCATCACTTAAACACTGAAGCGTCTACTTTTTACTTTCTGTTAGATTACTATTTAGCTTCTGTTCTGATTAGTTGGCTGGTGGGAAGCCTGGTGTCCTGTACCTGCGCCCCTCTCTCCTCGTCCAGCTCCACCGTCATCAGCGCTGACGTTCCCTTCTCGCTGACGGTGGAGTGTCGACCCTGCCAGAAGAAGTAGCAGCATTTCTCCTTCCCCGGCCCGCTGCTCCTTGCCTCAGGGTTCTGCCTGCGACCGACTGGGACACACATTCAAAGACCAAAATATCAACAAACTACTCTGAGTTGTCAATGCTGTTAAAATAATAATGTTGTTATTGCAGCAGAGGCCAAGTTCCTCCCTGTGCAAACTAAAATCCTAATCTTGAAGCTTTTAAAAATGGTGCAGCTTACTCCTACTGCAGAAGAAGTCACTGATGTCGTTACTAGTTTGCCAGGGTCATATACGTTTTACTGTTTGTGGGGTGATATGCGGCTGGGATTTGCCACAATGAATGTCATTACATTTATATACAATAAAATATTCAAATTTAACTGTGTTTGAACACTGTATACAGCTCTATCATTGACATGTACTTGACTCCATCTGTCAAATCTTAACCACCTGCTGTTCTGTGATGAAGCAAAGATTTAGATTTAAGATTTTAATGCTTTTAAATTGAAGTTCCTCATACAAGTAATGCATTATTGTCGTTTTAAAGTTTTGTAAACTTTGAAACAAATTCACCTCATTGACTTTCTTTAAATTTCTACTTATAATAAACTACTGTGAATTTTTGAAAAGTCTTACTAGAGCACGTTTCTCTCCCATCCCGGAATACTGTGTGGACTAACCAGACCCTCCTCCGCAGTTCTGTGGAAGAAGGTCTGGCAATGCCAGACTAAGTCCACGGTGACTCACCCGAGGTATTGACCGTGTACTTCCATTTGACCACATAGGCGTCTCCCTCGTGGAACTGGCCGATGCTCTGGCGCGGCAGGCGGCTGTAGTCAAACTCCAGGATGTGCCAGACGTCCACCGACACCGTGCTGATCTCCTGAGTCCTCATGTGGTCCTCGGTCTCCACCGGGCCGTGGCCACGGCCCACATTCACCCCGTCCAAGATGGTGGAAATAGACGACTGGAGGACGGGCAGCATCAGGGTAGTGTCGTAGGGCCGGCATTCCCGCCGCAGGGCCTCCTGATGATCAGAGTAAAAAACTATTAAGGGATGATGACAACCTGCAGCCTGATACAGGTTATATTCTAACAGGTAGAATAAGCCACTCGTATTGCTATTTTAGTCGTCAGTGGTAAAACATGAGCTCATTCTTTAATTCAAATTCAATTCAAAAAGCATTCGATCTATTTCATCTCTCCATTCCTTTAAAACTGCCCTGTGTCTTCTTATTACGGAATCAACTGTACCTGTCCATAACACCTCTTTTTTCTCTTTCTTTATTTTTTCTTTTTCTCTTTCTTTGTTTGTTTGTGGCTGTTGCTGTTGTTTTGTTAACTGTTGTGTCTAAGTGTGATTGTAGTGTATATAACGAGATACTATGAGATGCTACATCTCAAGGGGTTATTCCTAATAAAGAATTTCCAACAAATAACTGTATTTGTCCCTGAGGGGCAATTAAAAGGCACGAAGAGTAACACATAAAAGGGACAATTCACAGACAATGTACAACTATGAATAAATATATAAAAGCATACATAGTAATGCATTGCATAACGCTGTGCGTTCTAAAGCGCTAATTAGTAACAAAAGTGATGCTTTCATACAGCATCCACTGAAAGGCAAATGCTCTCTCATCCTTGTTTCGGTCCCAGCGTGCAACCAACTGTTCCTGGCAACATTGACTGAGATTAAGTGTGAGTGGCTCGCAGTCCAAAGAACAGATGGGGAGATAGAGAAAACATATTGAGACTCTTTGATGTGTGTGATCTTTGCAAGTAATGCAATCCTCCTCATGAAACAAGCGTTTGATTTTCACCTTCTGCTCAGGTACGAGCTCGCCACCTTCCTTTGGTGTTGGCGACTTTGCTTCAGTCCAGTCTACAAACTTCTCTTTGAACAAGATCGTCTCGTTGTGCTCTGTCAGCCTGCCGAATATCGCCCAATCAGGACGGCCCTGGCCCTTCCTGTCAATGAATGCACGCGCACACACACACACACACACACACACACACAAAGAAAAATGAAAAAGATGTCAAGATTCAACTTTATGCTGTGCTAAATCAAAGAGCTTCAAGTAAAGTAAGACCATGCTCATTGAATGTGTGTGTGTGTGTGTGTGTGTGTGTGTGTGTGTGTGTGTATGTGTGCAAGTGCGTGCATGTGTGTGTGTGTGTGTGTGTGTGTGTGTGTGTGTGTGTGTGTGTGTGTGTGTGTGTGTGCAAATTCACATGCATATTTATGCATGTGAATTTAAAAATAGTTATAAGAGTGTATATATACATACATAAAATATATATATATATATATTTTTTTTAGATACAGTCTGTAATTGCTGTTGCTAGAATATAAAAGTAGCAGATATGAGCAATAATATCACCCTAAACAGACTATTTAGGGGCAAATGTGTCATAGTACTGAGGGTCCTGACAAGAACAGAAACACAAATGTGTTTATGCCTGTGTGTGTACTACTAGTCAATTACATTATGTGTTGGTTGGCATACTTAGTTTTGAAGCAAAGTTTTAAATTTGGGTTAGGTTAAGTTTAGGAGTAAGCCTTCAGAAAATGAATGCAAGTCAATCAAATGTTATTGCAAGGGATAACGTGTGTGTGTGTGTGTGTGTGTGTGTGTGTGTGTGTGTGTGTGTGTGTGTGTGTGTTTTTCCCACCTAGGTATGAGTGTGTTGCAGCCTCCAGGGTCCAGTGGGTTGATGTCACAGCAGGTGTAGTCAAACGTCCCATTCCAAAGGTGTTTGGCGAGCTGGAAGGCCACTTTCCTCTGGGCCAGGGTCACCTCCTTACCGTGCCACACATACACCTCGCTGCCAAAGTCAAACACCAACACCTGCAGCAAGACAGCACACACAAGGGGGAAGCTTAGGTGAGTCGTTTTTTTAATGTACATGTTAACTAACACTCATGTTAATCTCATGATTAACAACCATCATGAGAAACTCTTAAACGTTATTATGTTACGATTAAAGGGGTGATAGAATGATTATATAGGGTATTTCACACTGTTCCTTAAGGTCTCCTAATAGGGTATGTAACATTGGTTGGGCTGAAAATTGCCCTAATGCTATTTTATTAGGCCCTTAACTACCCTGTGAATATGGCTCTATTTGGAACAAGAGCTTTTCTTCCAAATATGGTATGCTCATGAATATTTAGATGAGCTGTGCGCTGATTGGTTTTGAGCGAACCAGATAGAAACACATTGGAGACGAGACAGCAGGTCTCATATTTCAGACACTGCAAAGTTATACATTGTTTGTTGGGCTATTTCGTTATTAAATTCACTTCTGAGACTTTTTTAAATCAACTATATAAAGCTAAATATGGGCCGTTTTATGAAAATTGATGGCTAATTGCAAATTTGGTATGACGTGTCAGACTTTAGTAGCTCCACACAGTCTGACGAGAAAACGGCAAACTCCATACCCAGTGAAAGTCACCGTTTCTCGGTTAGTAGACTACCGGGGCTCGGGGCTCCGCGGAGCTGGCTGGCTGCCAGCTGCCGGCATAACTACAGTATATTTACAGTACAGAATTTCGTCACGCCACTTACTAACACTAACCACTAACATATACCCCAAGGTCTTATAAAGCTAACAATGGTGTCCGATTTCAATTTAATGCATTTTTGTGAACATTAGGGATTTCGTTAGCTGCTGTCCCTTCAATCCTATGTGTACAGATCGCGGCTAGTTAGCTTCACTTTCGGCATAATTAGAGTATATTTACAGTTTGAATTTCGTCACGCCACTTATATAACATCTACCCCAAGGTCTTATAAAGCTAACAATGGTGTCCGATTTCAATTTAATGCATTTTTGTGAACATTAGCTAGGGATTTCGTTAGCTGCTATTGTCCCTTCAATCCTATGTGTACAGATCGCAGCTAGTTAGCTTCACTTTCGGTATAATTAATGTATATTTACAGTTTGAATTTCGTCACGCCACTTATATAACATCTACCCCAAGGTCTTCTAAAGCTAACAATGGTGTCCGATTTCAATTTAATGCATTTTTGTGAACATTTTGTGAACATTCGTTAGCTGCTACTGTCCCTTCAATCCTATGGGTCAAGATCGCGGCTAGCTGCAGGCCCTGGAGCTCCATCAGGGCCTCGGCATTTTGTAGTCCAGTAACCCAGAAACGGTGCGCAGGTATGGAGCGCCGCGGGCTTCCCTTCGTGACGGAGATCCAGCTAGCTCACAGCGAGCCGGAGTTTATGAAGTAGGACACGCCGGGTGGCGAGGCAGCACCGGCCGCTGTCACGTAGCCTGCTGAGCTCCTGCTGAACTGCGACACACAGTCGGACAAAATTTGCAATTAGCCGTACATTTTCGTAAAACGGCCCATATTTGAACTCTACATAGTTGATTTCTCGCATAAAAAAGTCTCAGAAGTGAATTTAGTAATTAAATAGCGGATCTCTGGAGATCTGCATGACCTAGCTAGATTCAGAAGACTAAGCTGACCTCAGGTCATTTGCATAGACTACACGCCTATGCATAGGCTACACGCCTATGCAAATGTTGGGGCGTGACAAAGACTAGGAGTTGAGATGCTGACGTCAACTTTTAGCTTTGTTTAGATTCGCCCGTTTTCAGCGGCAGTTTCAAAATGTGAGATTTGCATAGTAAAGGGGTATCAATGGGATTTTGAGCTTCTATGTATGTCCTATTTACCCACCGAATTGTTATTCAACTATGACAAGGTAAAATCGGTAAAAAGGTAAAAATTACAGTTTTCACTCTGTTAGTTATTACACACATTACACACAGGTCTGAAATACACACACATGCCTAGGACCTATACATGCACTAATGGAGACATGTCAGAGTTATAGCATGATGTAGAGCGACCTACTGTGGACAAGCTCATGTTTTGATACTGTGTTACATTCTGGTGTCATGAGGCTACTACTATAACAGCAGCTTCCACCGTCAGTCAAAGGGCAACTCAAAGCAGAGCTGAGCAGTGTCAGTTAAAAGGCACCACTCTCGCTTAGAGTATAACATTTGATTTATCTTATCCAGGTTAGAAACACGGACCTCCTTGGGCGCCAGCAGAGAGCTGCGAGGGACCTTCCCCCACTCGTCATCATCAGGAACCAGTTTGTCATCCAGCAGTCTGAAGATACAGTTGGTTTCCACAATGGCATTCTCAAACTGCTCATCCTCCTCGGGTGGACCTGCAGCTATAAGCACAATCAGACACACTGTAAAATACCTGCGTGGGGTGTAACTCATAAGTTTTATCACGGTAAGATATTATATAGATTCTTTAGACAACAATATGATATTTGCTGGTATTACAAAGTCTGCCACGATAGGATTTCGATTTGATTCAATTCAGGGGCCTGCGATCAATATGAGACAATATCATTAATGCTCACTTACTGTAACACAATCAGTTACATTTCTATCATCTCACAAAAAGCAACAAAAGCAGCATGATTTCACAATTTTATTACTGAGCTCTTCCAGACATTTAAATGAAAAACAAACTGTATTATTAATATTTTTACTTTGCATAGATGATACAGGATCGTTGATCATTGAATGGATCCTGATCCATGTATCGTTACACCCCTTGTTAACAGGGTATCTGTACACTCATTTTAAGACAATTGCAAGCCATGCAAGCCATTTTGAGAGCAACAACCTAAACTGAACATTAGGGGCTCAGGTCTTACGTTGATAAGCAGTCTGTCCTCCGAGGATGGTCCAGAACTGCTGAGTATCTGGACCCTGTGGGTTGACCCCCTCCTCGATGGTCTGCACCTGGTTCGCCCTGCAGCCCATGTCCTTCTTTGTCTGGATGAAGGTGGCCAGATCTATTGCCTACGGGCAAGAAACAGAGATCTGTTTTATGGTGACAGAGACAGTGGTGATGTCTGTGCACTGTGTATATCATGCTCTCATGTTGACTCTGAGGGAAACAACAAGGACATGTGACTTTTCTTGACTAACCCAGAAACGGTGAACTGATCTTGACAACATTCTGTTTCACATTTGTACACAAGTTCTGAGAAAAGGTCCAACTAACAACTGAGTCACATACTGAGGACAAAGTGAGGCTACTGTGAAGAAACTTGGCTGCTTTGCATAAAATCATAATAAAATAAGTAAACAGCACTGAACGAGGAGGCGCAGTAGAAAAACAAATGTATTACAAAGTGTCTAGACAGACCTTCTTTGGGGAAATGGAAGAGCTGTAGCCTGAACGCATGTGTTTGTTGAGAAGCACAGATGCGTGTGTGTGTGTGTGTGTGTGTGCGTGCGTGCGTGCAGGGAATGATAATTAGAGGCAGAACCATCAATAAATCATCACTGTTCAAACACCAAAATTACAGTTTTACAGTTATAACGGTAGCCTTGATTCTCGACATCCAAACCAAAACTCCTGAGAATAAGGCACAGTCTGTAATAATTAATAATAAAGGTGCAGCGCTCACCTTAGCCTTCTCGATGACATTTGAGAACTCTCCTATCCAGACGACGCAGTGCTCTGGAGTGACCAACAGGAAACAGTCGCCGCTGTTCAGTGATGACGCTCTCGGCTCTACTAATCTGGTCTGAACGTGACGACGACCTGGAAAGAATAAAGTTATTAATCTGCTGAGTTATACCTTTCAGTTCCTTTAATGCACATCCGCTCTGTCTGATTAGAAACGTCAGATGTCCAAAACAGTTTAAGGCTACTAAGCATTTTTAAAGGAATAGTTTGACATGTTGGGTAAAACGCTTTCTGGAGGAGAGTCAGATGAGAAGATCTACTCTTATATCTGTCTTTTAAATAGACAATAATAATAATGCTAACTATAATAATGAAGCTACAGCCAGCAGCCAGTTAGCTTAGCTGAGCACAGAGGCTGGATACAGGGGGAAACAGCTAGGCTAGCTCTGTCTGATGTTAACCAAATCTTCCAGCAGCTCTAAAGTTCACTAATTAACAAATAACATCTTGCTTGCTTATTCTAAAAGTGTAAAAACAACAATTTGCTGTTTTTATGGACGGTTATGTGTCGGACTACTTCTTGGCTGGGAGCAGTAATTTCCTGGAATCTCCACTGGTTGCCTAGCAACTACTCCTATTCAAAACTTAGGCTGCATTTCCAAAAATATCAAACTATTCCTATAAATGTTTATTCTATTCGTGCTTTATCAGTCTAAACCCTGAGTGTAAAGAAGTGGCAGGGGAGGAACTTCATGCATACAGCTCAGCACAGTCAGAAAGGGTTTTCACCTTTGACCTGCATCAGCATGAGGTTCTTGTAGGGCACGGCGCTGTTGTTGGACATCTGCTCCGAGATGTTGACGCTGCGCAGACTCACGCTGCTGAAGTTTTCTTTACTGGCCAGACCTGCCAGAGCAGCCTCAGAGTACTCAGAGCTTTTATTCACTAGAACCAGAAAGAGTACACATTTCATTTTAAAAAATAATAAAATAGACCTACAGCGGGTAGAAAAATAACATAAATGCTTCATTCAACTTTAAAATTAACTAAAGCCCTACTGTAAACACTGCTACAGAAGTGGGTCATATGAGGCTGCATTCCAATTAGTACTGTTTACCCAACAAACAAAGAGGGGGAGATGGATGTAGTTTTGTAGGCTTAGGTATCCAATTTTTCCACTGGGATTTTTTGACAACAAACAACATAACAGACATGCTAGAACTGTATTTGGTCTTTCTGTCTCTTTCCCAAATACACACACACATATGTTATGCTCACACTCACTCTTCGCAGCCTTCATCCTCTTGCTCTCCAGCTGTGCCACATTCAACCTCTGCTCGGTGTACTCGTGTCGGATGTCCTCTCTGGCTGCCAGCATCTTCACAGGGTTTCTGGACGCCTGGACGTTCCTGGACGGACGCACCGAGCGCTTATGCTGCACCATGGCCGAAGTCAACCTGGAAAAGGGAGAAAAGCATGTGTATGAGTGGTAAACTCATTCATTCATTGAACTTTTATTTAAACTCGAGAGACCATTGAGGGACGGCCCTCATTTACAATGACATCGAGTAGTTACAAAGATAACAACAAAACAATAACACAGAAAAGAATACACCATCATAAGAAAGATAAAAAGACAATACAAGTTTAAGGCATTCTGAATTGAAAATTTGATAAATAAAATTTGATGAATGAATTAGGATAATAGGGATTCAAAAGAAAGAACAATTATATAAAGCAAGTACAAGTAGAAGTTTGCAAGTTTGTCCAAAAATGAGGTGTACTGTATGAATTATATGCAGCCATCACTGCAAACTTTATTATTTGCTTACTTGGGACCCTGAGAACCAAAGATGGCGTCAAAATCCTCACTGATCTCGATCCTGGTGGGCATGCGTGGAAATTCAGCAACGTGTCTGTAGAACTTAGAGAAGATTTCGTCGTCCAACTTCATCACTTCCTTCACTGCCTTCTCGGTAACTGTTAAGGTGGTTTCCTGCAGACCTGCCACTGATCAACAAAGGAAGACCAAAGAGTAGGGCTGTCAATCGATTAAAAATGTTAATCGCAATCAGTCGCATGAGTGTCCGAGTTAACTCGTGATTAATTGCAAATGAATCATACGTTTTTTTTATTTTTTATCGGTTCTGTAATTTAAAAGGGATATTTTTTAAAGCTCAAGTGGTATTTGAGACTCAACGTACTCCGGTGGTAACTCCGTTAACATCGATAGTACATGCAGATAACTTTAGTCTTGTAGGGATAAATATCTGGAAGGGCTTTGAAACTCAACTTGCCATTCAAAAGACTTTTTCTTTATTTATTCTGCTCCAGGATATTTGTTTCTGCTAGGCATCTACACCCGTTCATGGATGTAAAAGTCTCTGAATCTAGCGAGAAAGTCGCCAAGTTGGCAACACTGTCCACAACGTTACTGCTGCAGCTTCCTGATTTCCCAACGATGGAGCGAAATCACAGAACGTGCGCTCGTTAATCGCACGTAAAAAAATGAGTGGGCTGGCGTTAAAAGGAATTCGCATTAACTTGTTACTATCGCATTCATTTCAGTAGCCCTACAAAACAGAAACTAGATTAGGCCCCAACACAATAATAAACAGGTAGGGAAGGATTTGCCGAAATAGCATAAAAACATGTTCAGCAAAACCCCAGCAAAGAAAAAGATTTTTTCTTCTTCAGAGATCTACTGCAGGTGAAGATGACACAAAACATTGCTTAATAGATATTAATATCACTTAACGAGCTTAAAGTTGGTGAGGAAATGCATACCTTTGCTGTTCAGACGTCCCAAGAAGCTCTCCAACTTGTCTAGTTTCTTATCTGATTCCATTTCTGGTCTGGCCTCAATTTCTATAAATGAAATCATTCAATCTTACTAATGGTGATGATGTACAAGACTACATTTAACCAACAAGAAAAGGTACATCATTTGATCATTTCCCATATGATTTTTTTCAATTATTAAGTATTTAAGCTATTTGAAAAATGTTTTGTTTTGTGTTTTTATTAGGGCTGTCAAACGATTCATTTTTTTAAATCGCGATTAATCGCTGAATTTCTATAGTTAATCGTTATAGATTAATCACATATTTTATCACATGATTAAAATTCTATTATTTTGCATTTCAGAACAGTTTTTAAGTACATATTAACAATTGAAAGCAATTTTTACCAGTGTATCTTGATTGGGAATCAATTGAATGCAAAGAAAGTTACTTTATGAACTTGATTTTAAGATTTGTAATTATTTATTTACTGTAAACAAAAGAATAATGTGTGAATCTGTCATTATTGCACAATTCCTCCAAGTACCTAACTAAAAAACAAAAAAGCCCTATCCTTACTAGAGTCAATATAGTGTTTAGTAACTCCTAAATAATGTTGATTACTCACTGACGTCCAGTGATCACCGGTTAATGAGACAGCGTTTGCAGCACTTTGCAGCTGTTCCAGTTGGGCTGCTTTCTCCGTGTCGTACAGGCTGTGTATCCGTGAAAACTACTGTCCCCCTCGACGGCAACGAGACAGGTCAGAACATGCCAACCGTAGTACGTCTTTAAGACCCGAGTCCTCTACGATGCTGACAGGTCTGCAGTTAGTTGCCACCCGTTTCGCAAGAGCTGTAGTAATTTTTTGGGATTTGGTTTCATCCACAGGTCGGCAAATAGCACTCTCCAAAATAGTGCTTTGCCTGAGTGGGTAGCATGCTAGCGGGTAGCATCACGTTAACTGTACTACTATGCTTAGCTCCGTAGGTGGTAGCTCAAGCTTGACGTGCTTCGTTGATATTTTAATTCGGCTTTACACAATGTGCACATGGCTTTCGACTTGTCTACGAGCCGTCCGGGAGTTTTGGAAAATAAAAAGCACCATTCAGGATTTCATTGCTGCTGTCTTTCTCCATCATGCCTGCAGCCTGCAGCAGCAGGATGCGTTACAAGGAAGTGGCAGCGATAAGTGATAAGTAACGGTGCTGCAAAGGGTCAAAATAGTAGCCTGTTAGGCACGATGCAAAGCCGAGTGAAGTGTAAAATAAATTAATAAATGCCGGCATGCGATTAATGCGATTAAAAAAAATGAATCGCATCGCGTCAGCCCTTAATCGCATCACGCTGACAGACCTAGTTTTTATAATCTTGGTTTAATAGTTTTTATGATGATTATACATTTTGAATGTATATAATATAAAGTACTGTTCACTTCTGCCTCAAGCAACAACAAATGTGTCAATCCATTCAGGTTTAAAGCCTGCTGGTTGATACACTCCTCTGACGGAGGTGGCGGTGATGACACAGGACGTGCAGGTCTGTCTCACCCTCTGGTGGTTTGTGGACAGCAGGCACGCTGCTCTTGAGTTTGGTGGAGACCGGCGACAGGATGGGGCTGATAACTGAGGAGGAGGCTGCTAGGCCTGCGGACACACAGACAGAAATCACACCATAGGACAACATATCTCAGATAACGTGCTGTCTGTACCAGTTTATTTCAATGCTTATTAGGGCTGAACGATTCGGGGAAAGAAATATTGTGATTTTTCTGCCAGATATTGCGATTACGATTCAATTTGCGAAAAAGTTTAGCTAAAGTTCAATATTCCCTGTGTAACAGTTAAAACATATCATGGAGCATTATAACATGGGACACCAACAAAACGGCTCTATATTCTTATGCAGGGATGAGAGCAATGGATATGAAATGCCAGCAATAAGTGTTTTTCTTTTAGAAAACATGGAACATTAAACAGTCAAACACAGAACATTTATCACAAAAGCTAAAGTTATAATAATAAAAAACAATTCCAATAAAAAAGTATCAGTATTTTCCTGTAAACTGAAATGTCTGATACGCCTCAGTTCAACAGCAGCAATTACATATTACACCTTCTACTATCATGTTAAATAAAGTAATACAAATAAATGAAAAATCCACTGAAAATAGGACATTTCTGTAAACAATCTGTGATATGTAACATTATTCCAGCATTTATCTTATGAAAAAACAGTAAATATAATTAAAAGAGGAAATGTTTGAAAACGTTCAGCCCTAATGCTTATTATTATTATTATTTACACTGGGCAACTAGCACTAGACGGCTGCGTCAAGAAGCTATTTTTGGGGCATCTGGCTTTTTCTTCACAGAGGAGCTGTTTGACTGCTGAGACAGAAGACACTTGCATTTTATTCTTAGGTTTTGACTCCCACTTCCGCGTGTGTACAGACAGATTTCCACAAATTATCATACTGGGCATTCAAATCTAATACCAGGAAACAACCCTCGGTAAGTAAATAGCACTCTCCAAAATAGTGCTCTCTAAAGTATCTGAGTTAGTGGTAGGGAAAGTGTATTTTGCAGGCCCTTATACTCAATTTGTGCATAAAAAGCCCAGTGGCTTTTTTAAAAATTTGAAATGGTGCATACCCCAGTGTGGATGTTTGTTTGTGCACTGACCTTTCTTGACCATACGTGCAGCCACGGTGTACTGGGTGGAGTCATTGGCTGCTCCTTTTCCCTTCGTCTTCCAGGCCTCCTCACGCACAGAAATCATCTGTTTTCTCTCCTCAATGGATATCTGGGCCTCAATCTCCTCTCCCACCTTCTGCACAGACAAAAGGAAATCAGAAAAACTATCAGGTTATAAAAGATTTTTTTAAAGTGTCCTGTCTTGCATGCAAAGCAATAAACTCTGAACAATGAGGTTGGCTGTCAGCGATAATCTCAGCGTGTTTTCAGTCATGTTGGAGTTATTTACTTCACACGTTTTAAAAGCTGCATTATAACAGAAAACGAGATTGTGGAGCCAAACCAAAAAGGCTCCAGACACCATTGGATCTACTATCCAAGAGTCAGGGAACTACGTCACCTCTCACACAGCTTCACTTTCACTTCATGGGATTCCACGCTTCCCTCAGGAGCAATTATTCATGTAGTCACAGTATCAAACCAAGCAGATATGAAACGATTTGATGCACTCAAGCGTGCTAGGTGCATGTCCTTTCTAGCCTATATAAACTACTTTATTCCACCGTAGGAGTGATGGCTAAACACAGAGTAGTACTCATGCAGTCAGAGCCACGTTAAACTCAACAGCACCCAAAGCGGCCCCTTACACCAGTAGCTGCAAACCAAGCAGAAATATAAGACTCCAGTACATGCAGTGCGTTCGAGCGTGCCAGGTGCATGTCCTTACCTTACTATGATGGTCAATATACTGACACTTTTGGCCAAGGGAGATAGTAGGAGAAAAGGTGGAAGAGAAGACAGGTTCCTGAGGATGTAGAGGTGGATGGAAAAGTGAAAGAAAGGAAAGCAAAAAGGGGAAAATGGAAGGAGAAGCGATGAGCATGCAGATGAAAAAAAGATAAGCGAGGGATGCAAAGGAGAGAGGCCAGAAACTGGGAATGCAACATGACTGTGGTTAACAGGGAACTTTGGTATTTTTCAACCTGGACCCTTTTTTCCCCATGTTTTTGTGTCTAAGTAAACAATCTTTGAAATTGGTACAGTATTGAGCAAGAGCGCTGCAGCCATGAAACATGCTGCAATGTAACCCTACGGGGGCAATAACTATATGCACATATATGTCATATCAATGTCAGTCCACTAAAAATGCTTGTTTTTGCCACTGACAGGCTTTGATTGTTGTTATAAGTTTCTGACATTTACAGAAAGAACCCTACAGAGAAATTTCGCTTGATCCGTTTGTTACAATGTCTCGCTCACAGAGAAGTCTCGTTCTGAGACGGTGATGGCTTGACTCATCCACATCAAAATCATCAAAATGTCCGCTATAAAATTGAAAACCCTTTTGATAACACTAAGCTACGCTTTCTGTACTCCAACACAACACACTCTTACCAGCACTCCCCTCTTCAAATCTCACGTTGCTGTCTTGTGGCGCCAAGTCAGCTCTCGCGAGAATTCAGAACAAGACTTCTCCGTGAGCGATTTAGTTAGACACAATAACAAATAGACTGGATGAAGCGAATAGTAAAGAAAAATGTCCTATTTCTCTATAGGGTCCTTTCCATATGTTGTGACATTGACATGTCGGGGACAATTGCCCCATAGGATTAGGCTGCAGGGCTCTCGCTCAATACTGGACCACTTTAAAAAAAAATATGTCTACATTAGTCACTTAGACATAAAAAATACCAAAGTTCTCCTTTAAACTACTCGCTATTTGTCAACTTCAAAACCCAATTATTTATATACGAAATAAACAAAACTTTGTAAGTTAGTTGTTGTTCATTGTTGCTTTTTATATACTTTTTATATATATTTTTCAGCTACGTGTACAGTCTGTACACAGTAGTTTGCTTGTTAGTTCTTTGTTCAGTTTTGTTGTCCTTGTTTTTAGCTGTATGTCTATTTCTGTTGTCAAATCCCTGTCTGCAATGTCTACACATAATTGGCCAATAAAGCTGATTCTGAGAAATATCTTTTTGAAACATATGGACAATGTAAATATTAATTAGTTGTCTCTAAGAAATCACATAAAATTGATTGCTTATGAATTAAATTACCATGCTTCCCCAAATTAAAAAATGCACTTAAAACATTAAAAAACAATGTACATTTGTACTGTTAGTAACAAAGCAGCAAACTGCAAAAGCCATTTTTCTCTTTTGGTAATTTGTAAGTTGAGACAGGAACAGCTTGTCTCAGGCACAGAAAGTCACATATTGAATTACCGGCGCAGTGAAAACGATAGTTGGTCTTAAAAGGTAATATATCTATGTAATTTATACATATAATCTATTGCAGTGGTTCACTCATTTAAACAATACAAAGTCAACTCGCGAACCCTCATAAAAGTAATTTTTTGCCCTCTCAGATTCTTTCATTTGAATAATCTTTAGATACTTTAAAAGTTAAATCGATCCAGTATTTTACAGGGGGGAAAAAGCAATAAATGCCCTAAAACAATTAACATAATAGTACCCTTGCTTTAAAAAAGTTTTTTCGCTTTGATTTTGAAATTTATTTTTATTTATTTATTTAGCTTGAAGACATTTTGTTGTCAAGCCAAAAAAATGACAAAGCAGCATCAATGTGCCTATATTCTTATATATTCACTCTTTTATGAAACTGTCATTTTTCTGAACTGTGAACATGTACAGCCATCAATTAATAATTTTGGCCAGCAAAAGAACTGATGTTGCTGGCCCCTGGACACTAATACATGGCCATACAAGTACATCCAGGTGCTCCAATGTCTGGAGAAAGTAGAACTGTATTATCGTAACATTCTTTTTACTTTGAAGTAAATTGATTACTTAATGCAACTTTTTGACAGAATCAGAAGAAGAAAAAGCTTTCAGTATCAGCAACTTTCCAACCACCATCCCAACATTTCAGTTGCACTACAGAGTGCAAGTAAACAAGAGCAGCCATTAGAGCCACAGATTCAGGAGCAGCAATCACACAAAGTCCACACAAAGCTGTGATTGGAAAACACAGGCCCCACACAGGAAGCTGATTGATTTAGGGTTGGTGTGCAGCCCACACCGGCTCTCTTACCCACAGCTGTTCAGACACAGACACAGCCGAGTAGTCTTGAATGACCACCCCTTCCTCCTGAGGGGTTAAACACAGGGGAAGTTCTCGGTCAGAGGGAGAGAAAGGGGGGAGGAGAGGGGAGGGGGGTGGGGGGGGCATTGTTGCTGTAATGGGTTAGGAGTGAGACTGCCTGGAGGATTACCATCCAGGGTTTATGCAGGCAGTTTCACCCAACAGAATACTAATGTGAATTAAATGAACTACAGGAAAAAGTGTAAGTCCTGGTTCTTTGAGCTTATACGTAGTTCTAGCTGATGTTTAAACCGCTAGAGATGCATATAAATACATAAAGGAGATTCTTGAACCATTTCCTTTTGTCAAATGAGCTTTCAAAGTCATTTTTGAAATGTATCCCCCCCCCCTCCCAACCACCCACCCAGACTGCTAATTCTACAGCAGCAGACGGTCCCATATGCTTCCTGGTTTACAGCCTATGGGGGCTGGATGCTCTACGGGTCTGGACCACTGGGCTCAAACAACAGATGGACTCAAGGAGGTAATGAAAGGAGCACTTAGCTAAAAGAGCGGGGACAGGAGCTGGCATGGTAACAAGGAAGGATGGGGGATGAAATGTGGCACTGTTTATTCTGGCTACTTAGGTAAAGCTGTTCGACCGTTGGTAACCATAACAACCATTAGTGTAACTTTTTTGTGAGATTGATTCATTTTTTGTTGTTGAAATTCAGGGCCACAAAAATATCCACATAAGTTACCACTAAGATAACAACACAGTAGCTCAATAGTAGAGGGTGACAAAATAAAATAACGTTTTTGGCCATCATTCCTAGTGGTCATGGCTCTATTAAACACATTTTACAATGGTATCCATTAGAGCAAACAGCACAAGCTGGCAACTCCTAAAACATTCTAATAAATGTGATGTAATTAGGCCTGTAACAATTATTACATTATTGTCTAATTGTCAATTATTTTACGTATTTGCCGTTTCTTTGTTTAACCGCAATTACTTGCTATCATTAGCTAAAGTCTTAAGGGGTATGACTGTTGGTGGTAATTGTTGATTTTGTTTAGATGTGCCAAATTGTAATTATATAATTGGTTGGACTGTTGAGCTAAAGCTATGCTAGTTGTTGGCACTTTACCCTAAACACGTTCATAGCAACAAAAATGACAAGAGGGGAGGATACAGATAGAAAAGATGTTTTATGATAATAAAGAGGCGTTGTTTACTTCATAGGGTGTATGTTTGTGTTATTATATCATCTGGGTCACATGACAGTGATATATAACCAAAATATGTATCCTGGAATTCATTCAAAACTTGAATTTGTTTAAAAAAGTGATAAATAAATAAATAATGAATTGTACAGCAACATTTGGAATTGTTACAGCTCTAGATATAATCTGATTAGTGCAGATGAGACTGACCTTGTTGTCGCAGGTCTGCTCTGACTCCCATAGCTGAGCCTGCGTCTCCGTGGATTCCACCTGGACCACTTCCTGTTTCTTGTTGATCCTGTTCCTCCAGTCCTCCTCACCACTCTTCTTCAGCAGTGCAACTCTGACATAAAACAAGTACATTTTAATATGAGCAGTGGGCAAGTATGCTAACTTTTAACCAACCGTGATTTATATTTTCTATTCACACACCGACTGGTGGGTCAGTCATTACAAACTCCAAACACTGCTCAAACACACTAAATCTTCTCTTAAATTGTGGTTTAAAGTTTCAAAAGATACACAATACTGTATGTGGGGCTGAATTTGGGGGAAATGTGTATACAATAATTGATAAGACATCTAGGATATTTCCATTTGATGGAACAGTGCAGGACTGCATGATATGGGGAAAATAAGCGATATGCGTTAACGTTGATTATCGTGATAACGATATTACTTGCGATAAATAAACATATTAAAATGTACTCAGTTCTATTAAATTGCCTTCAAAGTTATTGAGCATTTGTCAATTTAATACACTAAAATACACTGGTGAAGGTGGGTTCAAAACAAATTCTGATTGTTTAGCTTATCAAATGTTTTTAGTAGAATAACAAAAGGAACAGGGCGAGTCAGGACAGACAGTAATGTACTCAACGCTGAATTTGAACCCTGTGTCAAACTAGCTGCAAATAGTGTTTGGTGTAATGGTTTGGACGCTAACATTACCATGGAAGTATATTTTAGAGACCGTTGTTGTAATCAACCTGTCACAATAATAATAATAATAATAATAATAATAATAATAATAATAATAATAATAATAATAATAATAATAAAGTGAACAAAAAAACTGCTCTGCATTTCCATTATTTCCAAAAAATAATCATTTAAGTGTGAAAAACAAGGTCAGAGATTTCTGCTTTGCAGCCAGCAAATGTGACTTTTGAAACAAAACAAAAAAATGCCTCCAAAGTGCTGATAATGGATGGCTGAGGGGTAAAATGAAGTATGTCATCATCTGTGCTGCTTGAATGTGGACAGGGCAGAAATGAGGGCATTGGGAGGAACCGGCTAAATCTCAGAGGATTTCTCCTCCAGTCCACACAGCTCTCTGCTGGCTGGGAGGAGAAACACAATGTTGCTATAAATGGATCTCTCTCACCTCCAAGAAATGTAATAAGGTGGAACAAACCTACATACTGCAAGGACGGGCAGATGAGTTCTGCCTGATTCTGTCAAATGCTGCAGATTTATGAGGCTCTGGCTCAGTGTCTGATCTTTGCGGACATCTCAGTTTGCACCTTGTAAAGAACCGAGCTCTGACTGGATCCTGGATTTGTGAATGGAATCAAGGTTAATTTGTGTCTGCAGCTTTGCTAGGAATTCGGTTTAAGGGAGCATTTTACCCCTCATGCCTTTATTTGGGATCTGCTTTAATTTTTGGAGACCCTGTTCTTATTTGAGAAATTGCAGCGCATAGTGTGATGATGTTGTAGATGAGTTGTTCCCGTTACCACTGATCAAACAATCTAACCACAATGCAGTCAGCCTCACCAACAAGGCCCCAGACCCCCACTGACACTGACTCTTAACACCCCGCCCCCCCCCCCCATCCCTAGTCATTACACTTGCACTAACCTTCATCCTGGACTTTACATTTGCCCATTGCATATTTTCTGTATTTATTGTTTATTTCATATTAATGTTTAATATGTTTGTTTGTTTATGCATGCACCTTTCACCATGCACACTCAGTACACAATCAGTGTACTTATTGTGGCAATAAACCGTTTTCAAATTCTGATTCTGATGTGTGAAGTGATCTTATGGATGGAAATAATTGCCTTGTTTGTCTCTCCTACTATGTCTCTCATATCTTGCACGACTGCTGAACATCTATGCAAACTTGTGGCTCTATGATTGCTCTTTGGTGTCTGATAGACTCCAAAACATGATATTTACCTCAAACTGTTTTTATATTGACAATGTTGTTGCTGGCAATGAGTGGGGATACCTGTCAAATGTAACTGTTCTCCACACTCCATTAGTATGCCCAGTCAAAGATAAAGGTAGACAGGGCCTCCCATTAGTCTGTTTGCAGGTTCATATGCTTGTTTAAATAGTAAGTTTTGTTTTTGTCTTGATCTGTCTCTCTCTCTCTATATTTATCCTCCCAACACACATACTGAATAAGGCAGAGACTTAATATAAATTAGAAATTGCCAAAAAGAGGGAGAGACAAAGAGAAAAGAGAACACAGCAGAAGACAGAACGGACGAGCATAACCAAAAACGAACTCAAACAGAAACAGAAGTTTGGAGTAAATACTGTATAATTAGCCTATACTAGTCTTTAAAGTTACATCAATATTATTCAGCTTTTTATTGCCAAATCATCCCGGTATCCCTTGGCCCGGCAGCAAATGTTCCTAAATCTGGTACACAGCCCAGGGGTTGGGATAGTGCTATCACACTCCAGAGAAGCATTACATTGTCCAAATTTGGTCAATCACCCAGTACGATATCATAACACCAACCAAACCAAAATGTGCCCTGTGTCAGAAAAAAGTGTGCTGTAAGCTTAAAATGATATTAAATCAGTGTTTTTGGCAGCCAGTTTCAGATCTCAGCCAGTTGGCCTCACAACCTTAATAGTGGAATTAACCTGACTAGTAATGTGTTTTTAACATCTAAAATCCATCTCTTTCAAATGCTCAGCTGTCACTCACCTCTCCTTGATGGACATCTGCTTGGCGGACATGTCGTCAGACAGCAGTTCTCCAGAGTCTGTGGGGGACAGCAGATCTCCAGAATGGACACTGTGCCTGTTGAAGTCCTCGCTGTGGTCCAGGGGCAAGGACTGGGACTTGACCAGCGCCTGGGGGAAGGACTGGGGTTTGGGTGGGGTCTGCGGTGGCACCTGGGGTTTGGGCTGAGGAGCTGTCTGCTGGTAAGGTTTAGGGAGAGGCTGCACAAATCCCTGAGGTTGGGGCTGGGTTTGTGGGGACTGAATGAAAGGTTTGGGGTATGTTGGCGGGGGCTGGGAGGGCGCCTGGGGTTGGATGTTGGATGGAGGTTTGGGGGGTGTTGGAGGAGGCTGCTGTGTGAAGGGTTTAGGAAGAGTTTGAGGAGGCTGGTTGTTGGTTTGCTGCTGTCTACTTGAAACGTGAGACACTGTCCTGGATGACACTTTAGCTACCAGAGGCCTCAGTGGTGCAGGATGATCCGGCAAGTCTGAAAGAAAAGTATACAGTATGGAATCATGTAGTTACAATGTCTGAACTTTTACTGGTCAAAATGAACTTTTTCTTTTTAGAATCAAGTTTGAGTAAAGCAAACGATAATTATTTGTTTTTCATCATATTGTATCGTATTGCAACAGAACTAAATATAACCAAAGCTGTGTTAGTTTTAGTTCGACATTGGGCAGTATTGTGTGCAATACTGAGAGTTTGTTAAGGCCAATCTTAAACATGGAAGTTATCCCACCCTAAAATGTACAGCAAAACTAATAGGAGAGTCAAAGAATGTCAATCAAAAGCAGTTTGTATACAGCCACAAAGTCCTGAAGAAGATCAGCCAAAATAAAAAGCCCTGTGAGTTTTGGGTACCGGGGGTGTAAAGGACCATGAAAGTCTACTTGCAGCAGGTTGAATCTCACTCGAGATAAATGACATCACAGGAATCAATTTGTCACCCTAAGTTTGTTAGTAAGTTACCACATGCATGGATGCTCCCAAATTTGAGATTTGTTTTTTGATTATCATCAGATAAGGATAGTGGAGGGAATTAAGAGGAAATGAAGGAGAGAGAGATGGGGACTTTGTGGGTCATGGTCAGTGTCTCAACCTCTAAGCCCAAAATTTGAGAGTGTCAGTAGAAGTGACCAAATCCTTTTTTTTCTACTATAAATCCATTTCTTCCTTATTGTTTGATTACCATAAATAACCCTGTGTAACCACTACTTATCCCTGAAACACATGCATGCACATGTAGCTTTGTAGGCGAGATAATGTATGTAGAGTATCATACAAAGCCTGCTGTGCTGAGTCCCCAAAGGGAAAACCACTACATCTTAGGCTTAAGACTCTCTTAAGTCTTTTATTAAGGTCAGGGTAAGGGTCGGCGTTAGGCATGTAGTGGTAGGTCCGCAGGCAATTAGTCTGTGTCAACGAAAGTCCTTCTAGCCTCATGATACTAACAGTCTAACGCACTATACTTTAGTGAAGATCTACCCATGCAAAACTAAATAAGAGTACATCCTGCAGACAAGGCATCCATTGTGTCCTTCCTGTCCTCTACCTGCTTCATGTAAGTGCCGGCCAATTGTTCTACACTCTCTCACTGAGTGCTTTCATCTTTCTGTGCTGTTTGTGTGCATGCATGGGAAAAAGACCACCCCTGGACACATTCTGCATTAGCACATAAAAACAGGTCAGCCCATTATACTGTATTATGTGCAAGGCTAACCCAAAGGCGTAATAGGGTGCCTGGGGACCACAACCCCTTTATAGGCCATGACAGTGAGCACACACAGTTCGATTTAAAAAAATCTCTGGCGTCTATTAGCTGACAAAAAGCATGTCAAGAAAGGTCTTCCTCTTTCCAGACAAAGGGAGCCACGAGGCAAATGCATGGAAAAATATGCTAATTAGATGCAGCTTCAGATGTCTCTCTCTCTCTCTCTTTTTCTCTCCTCCCAACACTATCGCTCGCTATCTGAATCAGCCAAATCAAATACCCCCAGCTGGGACAAGTGTGTGAGCAGTCGGCAGAAAGCAACCATGCGTGGGAGCACGCTGCATAAGACAATGAGGATAATGAGAACAGCCCCTTCCCTAGACATTGCTTCCTCTTTTTTTGTCACTTCCTTTCTCTTTTTCCTTCATGTCCACTCCGTTTTCACCTCTCTTCCCACAGCCCTCCTTTTACCCTCAGCTATTCACATCTCTTTATTATTCTTCCCCCCTCTCTTCTCCATCTCATATCTGTGTCCTACCTGAGATGCCTGGCTGGCTCCCGTCGCTGCTCCTCTCCTGCTCCTGTGTGGAGGAGACGTGAGCTGCCTCTCTCAGGTACCCCCGTCTTCCTCTTCCTCCCCCCTCTGCTCTCTCCCTGCTCTCCTGGGAGTGTCCGTCTGCGGCTCTCCGGCCGGGCAGAGGCTCTGATTGGCCTCTCCTCGGAGAGGGTTCGGCAGAGGGATGAGGCTGGGGATGCTGCTGCTGCCTGCCGTCCCGGTCCCTGTCGGGGGAGTGCAGCTTTCCCTCAATGCTGCCGTCTCGGATCTCTTCTCTGGCTCCTCCCTGCTGTCTCCCCCTAACCTCCTCCTCCTCGTGACGCTCTCCCCAGCCCTCCTCCACTGCTTCGCCCTGCTGCCTGTGACCGGCGGAGGACGTGGGAGCTGGAGGAGCCCCTGCTCTTGGCCGGCTCACAGGGAGGAGAGGGGAGGAGTCGAGCTCAGGCTCGGGGTGGCCTGGCTCCCCGCTCTGGGTCATAGAGAAATACCTCAACGCCCTCTCCTGGTGGCTGCTTGTGCTGCTGGAAGCCTGTTGTTGGGCAGGGATGTAGGGGACTGCGGTGGACTTCCCTGGACGGTGAGCATCATCGTCGCCGCCGAAGCCGCCACTGCTGCCTGGCGGGACTGTTACTGTGGCGACAGAGGCTTGGGAGGTGACGGTTGCCACAGAGCGGATCAGGCAGGCTGACAGGGGCTCCAGTTTGATCTCACCTCCGTTTTTCAGCTGCAGGAACAGCAGGAATCATGTCAGAAATTGGGGATGGATAGAATGACAACAGGAGAGCAGAAGGGATGGGTTAAATGTGTTTGAGGCAGGGAAGAGGTATGTGTGGATGTTACAGGAGATATTTGGTGAAGAACAGATGGATGGATGGATGGAAGAATAAAGTGTGATGACAGAGAGGATTAGAGGTAGGAAAGAAACAGATGGATGGATGAGGCGAAGGACAGCAGCAAATAAAGCAAATTAAGGAAAACATTGAAGTAGTTCAGGTTTGCTCGTGAAGCAGCAGCAACTCTGATATTCACAAAATGGCAGCAGGAAGCACAGACTGTAACACAACTGAATCATAACAACGAAACAGACAAAACATGTACAGAGCTCCCACAGTTATCATCTGACACTCATATGTATCTATGCCATTCACAAACAATTTTAATATCCCAACGGCATTCATCTTGTCTGGATCTGCTTTGGTAACTTTTTTCATTTTACCGTGTGTGTTCATATTTGCTTGTTTATCAACTTATCATTTGATTTATAAAATGCATGGAATTGTCAGTGGTGCCCTTAAGGGTAAATTCCAGTATATTTGGGTCATGCTGACTTCTGTCAGAAATGTCTGGATGAGGAAAGTGAAGAAAAAACCATGACATCTACTGTTGATGTACCCCTGAACAAGAAACACTCCCTAACTACACATGATAGTTACAAAATCACATAATCAATACCATTGTACTGATAATGTGACAATAAAATGACTTTTGGTGCTTTCAGACAATATTTAATGAAAATGATTGATGAGAGAAATCAATAATGTCTATGTGCTGCCCTAACAGATTGAGGCATTCCTTGTTCATTTAACTCAGCTGGAAAGATCAGATACATTCAGAAAATAGTATTTCTATCTGTAGTACCGTTTTGAAGGCCAGTACTGTATAACCAGGGTGCAATTTGTGAAGAAAGCAGAGGGGAGGGGGGATAATTAAATCCCCCTTCCTACCATGGATACAGTGCCACTCGGCCGGCCATGCCAAAACACATATGCACTTCAATATCTAATGGAAAATAATCTCAAAATGAAATAGCACAACAAAAAACACAGCGCTTTCAAGCCGGAGAGCAGAGTTCACCAGACGCGCGGGAAGTCATTTTCGGCAGGGGTGGTGGAGGTGTGCAGACCACTCTACCTCTGTCTCTCCCCTCCCCTCCATGAAGTATTGCTGAGCTGATGGTGCGTACTGCACAGCGAACTCAGAACAACGAACAGCGAAGTGTGTGAGAAATTCTAAAAAGATTTGCGCTCTGGAGTTCGGCTGATAAACTCTACCATGAGACCCTGAATATCAGATCATCCATAATGTCTTTGTGGACGTGAAGCAACACGGTGTTGGGCAGGGACCAACAGAGGGTGCTGCAGCACCTCCAGCACCCCTACTTCACACGCCCCTGGAGTTCACTATGCGTCGAAAACAAAATACTTTCACCCAGGAAACGCTTGTTTGTTCCATGGGAGTGATTTAATCCAAATCTGATCTTTTTACTAAACTTAAGGCGTTTTGGTGCCTAAACTTAACTGTCATCGCCGCATGACGCTCACTTTTTCTTTTTCTTAACTCCACTACCACGGCCCCTGAAAGGAGCGTCATCTGGCGGTGCTTGTAGCCGGCTCGCAGTCACCTATTGGCGACTAAATAACTGCCTCTGGTAGCCGGCGTCCTGGAGCTCTGTAGCAGCTGAATTCAACCAGCAACTGCTGCTTGGATTTTATACTATAGAGTAGACTGTTCACGTTACAGTGCTTTACTTAGTTTAAAATATTTCTATTTTAGGTAAATAATATATGGTTTATTGGTGAATTAGACGATTTACTTTGAGGGGGGGGGTACATTTTGTCCCCACTGGCGATAAAAATAATTGAGCACAGGCAGGGATAAATAGACCAGAAAGGGGGAAATCCCACACATCCCCCCCAGAAAATCGCACCCTGTGTATAACACAACATTACCACTGTATCACTATTACCATTAGTATGTGTGTCTGCTCCAGCAGAGATGCTCAAACTCTACAGCAGACTACTGCTAATAGATTTTGGTTGCAATACAAGGTATTTGTATTGACTCTCACACATTTCTGTACACAGTCAATATCAAGGCCAGATCCATCCCCATATATACAGTATTTGCCCAGATAAGCGTTTAGTTTGCGCAAGTTTATTCAGGTTGGGAGGAAGCCTGAATAAACTAGCTTGCAGAATGTGCAGTCTAATAATCCCATGCTTGTTATGCAATGAACAAACATGTCACTGAAGCGGCTTGCATCCAAAAATGACGAGTCATGGAAAACAAACAAGGCACCCCAAACGTTCAAATCAATTCCTCATAACAAAGCAACATCTTAGGCATTTCAAACTTTAAAACTAGGGCTGCACGATATGAGGAAAACGTGTGATATGGGATAACATAAAGATAATAATAAAGATATTACTTGCGCTAAATAAACAGTTATTAAAGTGTACTCAGTTCTGCCTTTCTGCTGCTTTCAGTATTCTGCTAAAATACAACAAACTGCTTGTTGAATTTAAAACAAATGAAAGGAAATAATTTCTAACATTCTTTTATCAAGCAAATTGAACAGTGTATTAAATATAAAAGGCACCTCTAAAAAAAGAATGACATTTACATTTTAATGTGTAGTTTTCTGCTGATATTTTATATATATCTGTCTTTCACGATGTGTTTTTTATTTTGTATTGCTGTAAATAATGGCGATAAAAGAATATATTGTTAATATATTGTGCAGCCCTATTTAAAATAAACACTGGATTGCAGCTCAGCAGCTACTGTAAGCAACACAAGACAACACTAGTCACTTGGTCACTAGCGGGACCGATCAGATCAACCCAAAGTGGGATCATTGGACGCAACCAATCAGAAGCTCCGTACAGGCAGCAGGGGTCTTACATGTTGTCCCTGATTGGCCTGTAAGTTGCCGTTACACAGCGCAGAGGTTAGCGGCGGCTCAGCTTCCTGTGTGGACACCAGGGAGGGACTACTGAGAATATGGTAGAGATGAAGTAAACCTATTACCAAGCATCTGACACTGCGTTTCTCAGGACATGTTTGGGTTTCAGTGCATGTGGAGTAGCTGAGGAAGGTATATCAATTCTCATCTTACTTTTGCACTGTACTTTCATCTGTGGACAATACATGTGTGTAAGCTGGTGACACATTGGAAATGTTTTCGGCAATGTAGATGGAACCTGCCTGAGGAGATAAGGCTCACAGAATCAGTGAACTCTTTTAAATCACCACTTAGAGGTTTATTCCTCATCGCAGCGGCCCGGTTTCGACTCCAACCTGCGGCCCTTTGCTGCATGTCATTCCCCCCTCTTTCCCCTTTCATGACTTCAGCTGTCCTATCAAAATAAAGGCCAAAAATGCCCAAAAAATAATCAAAAACATCATCATCAGCAACAAAATGAGATTTAAGGTCACATATATTACTTGAAACAGGATGATGCTTCATGATTAAACAAAAACACCCTGCTGCACACTGACTGACACAATGGTTTCCATATATACAGGATTTTTGAGCTTTTACATGTGAATTGTTTATTTGTGACATCTACAGGCCACTGTAGTAAAACTCAGAAGCAGAATGAACTCTGGGACTTGTTGTCATTTGGCAGTATCTGAGAGTCATCCAGCTGCACAGAGAATCATGTCATTCATCCATCACGCACCAAAGGGAAACTGGTGTACTGCAGAACACCGCAGCGCAAGTGACCTGGAAGTGAGTCACCCGTTGATTCAGGCGTTTTTACTGTAAGGAGACTCTACATCCAAATAATATTTAGATGCAGTGTTGTTTATTTTAATTTAATTTAGTCCAGAAAAATACTTTGCACATCTACGCAAGACAGGTGCGTCGAAGGGGGACAAGCAGGTCAAAAGTAGCTAGAAACTCTTGCACACAAAATATATAAAGTTTAATAGTAGGCAACGTTTCAGCACTAGACCATCTTTCTAATCTAATCTAATTTTACGTTGGTGTTTGCACCTCTAACATTTAGCCTGCTCCTAAATATTTTTGTGACTTTTAATTATTCATTTCATTTTGTGGGGGCAATTAGGATTGATGCCACCAAGGATGGTGTTTAGGTTTGTGTGGCATAAGAAAACAGGGGGGGGGGGGGGGGGGGGGGGAATCTATTGTAATGTTGTGAACTGAAATCTACTGAACTAAAATGCCCTAGAAGCTGCATGCCTTTGTCATGTTGGCTGTTGTTAGTTTCTGCTGTTTTACTAGACTCAGTGTGTAAAAGACTGTATTATAAAAAGTAAGACCTTCCTTGATCTTGAGCATTTTTTTCAACATATAAAGTACACATTCTATTTATGAAATTGCAACTGTTTTTATAAAAGACCCGCAGTTTTCTTTTTTTCTTTCTTTTTGCATAAGGTAAAACCTTTACCTGCTCCACCTCTCCCTGGGTGATGGGTTGAGTCTGAAATCGGGCGTTGGCCCTGCGCTGGCGGGTGTCTCCTCGGGCTCCCTCAGCGAGCTGGCCTGTAGGCTGAGCGAGGCGGTTGAAAAGGGCCATTTTCTCAGCCAGGGTGAGGGCGGACAGGTCAGGCTCATCAGAGAAAGGCTCCTGGCCATCTCCCTCTGCCCCCGCACTGGGAGCTGTAGCTGCTTTCTGCTGCTCCTGGGTCTCCTGGCCCGGGACTGCTGAGCCTGGCTGGGGGGAGGCCTGGATGCTGGGGAGTGACAGGGGGATGTCAGTGGGTGAAGAATGGGTCTAAGTCTTCTAATAAATCTTCCTTTTATATTGCACATTTCAATATATTTAGTTTTCTATACTGTTTGGTTTTGCGTTACATTTGCACTATTTAGAATGTATTATTGTATTGTACACATTACTTATCTTTTTATCCTATTTGTTTATATTACTTATCTTTTATATTATACTTGTTGTAATGTCCTTATTGCACCCTGGGTCGGAGAGAAACATATTTTCAATTGCTTGTTTGTCTGGCACATATTGCAGAATTGACAATAACGTTGACTTGACTTGACTATATGATTATAAATGGAAATACAAGACAATAAATGCCTAGTTACGTTTATATATTTTTTACTAGTGATGAAATCTTGTCCAACTGTTAAAACACACATTGACTTCACCATCCCTGCATCCGAACGGCCGACTTTGAGATTATAAGTATCTAAGATTATGTTTCTAAATTGTAATATATACAATGTGTATAAGGTGTCTAAAATCAAACAACAGACTAGATGTGAGGTGCCATCTTAATGGCAGCAGTGTTATAAGTGTTTAATCGAAAACTTAAATTTCAGTTTTAAATGAAATAGCTGTAACCTGTATCCATTCAAACAAAACATTTTCTACGTTTTTTACTAAACATGCAGTCTTAAGAGATAGAAAAACTCATGTATTCCTCTGATAAATATCAAAGTAATGAACATGCATACAAATACCAGCTGGCAGGTAAATAAATGTGACAACTGTGGCAGATTACCGGTTCATCAACATAGACATAAGCAGATCAGCACACATATGCCAGATAATCATCTAATGCGCTGGAATGTTTGAGGGGGTTATGGCAATCTCGCAGCAGTGAGCTAAGTTAAACCAGGGTTGGTAAACAAACTGCAGGACACACAGACCCAGACATGCTAAGGGGTTTAAGTGGCTCAACCTCTGACCTTTCCATTAGATTTGTAACATTTTTCTTCACTGTCATGCGTGACCTGCATGTGAGAAACACTGCAAGATGGAACGCTTAGAAACTGGGCAGGGAAAGTACTGAATGAGTTATAGTTTAAACACCGGCTTCCTTCCCCTATAAGGTGCACGCAGCTAAGAAGAAGCACATGGGGGGAGGGGAGGGGGGGGGCAGAAATAACAAGGTAAGATGAGCTGGATGAACAGATCAGCCCTGCAGCCAGGAGAGGGAGATGGAGAGCAACATGTGTCTGTGGCACATTCACATTGTCAGTACAAATGGCAAATTAAATTCACATGAGGATACAGGTGCACTGGCTCTGGCACTGAATTACAGTTGGTTGCAACCAACAATTTCCTTTGTGTTAGAGTTATAATGTATACCGTTAGATGTCAAGGGATAGCAAGGGATGACTTTATTTATAGCAGGGGTCTCAACGTGTTTTAAGCCAAGGACCCCTTAACTGAACAGACCCCATTCTACATATCTCGTATTAAATTAAGTTGCATATTAAACTGGGCCTACATTACAATAACATGTAGGGCTGTCTTAAGACTTTATACATACCTTTTTGTGCATTGAATACTAAGCTATTAAAATAATAACTGTTGACATGATTTTATAAATCATGTTTTAATCTTAAACATCCATGTAGAGCAGTGAAACCTTAGGGATTACCTGTATCTGTCGATGGCTATTGTAGGGACTACCTCATCTATAGGCCAGTAAGACTATCATCAGTAGGTTTTTTTCCACAAATAGGCTGATTTGCTAATAATATGTTGGATTCATGTGAAGACATTTTAATTTTTGAAAAAACTTGGAGACAAAAAAGTAACAATAATTTGGAGGCCCCCCCTGCAGTAACTCCAAGGACACCCTAGGGGTCTCGGACCCCCCGTTGAAGATCTCTGATTTATATCTTAATTGCAAAGATATCTCAAGGTCAACAGCGATGAATCCACTTGGTAAAATACTTTGATTCATTTAAGCTCAGAATCTAACAAATCTCGTTCTGAATTTTTTATTTGTTTTTAATTGAACCCATTCCATGGTTAATTCTAAATCCATAGATGTCAATCTACTGTAATACTGTCATTAAAGTGAGATCTTGAAAATCATTCAAATTAAAATGATTTACATGCAATAGAGACATTCTGTGGGTTTAGGTATAACACAACCACATATATCCCACAGGGTTACAACGAGCATAGATACACGTTATTTAAGTAAGTAGGCAACACATGCACACTCACACAGATACAAGGCACATTATAAGTAAGCAGCCGTGTCCAGCTGTACCTGATGCTGGTCACACCTGTGCTGACTACAGTAGGGCTCGGGACGTGAGCTGCATTAGTGTGGATGCCCAGAGGTTGTGAGGATGTGGCAGGGTCACTTCAAAGTGGAGAAAAAGAGGTGAGATGGGGTGTAATACAGTTAATGCAAATTAAAGAAAGTGTCTTAAGAGAGGAAGAGGTTAGGAGAGGAACAGAAAAGTACAAACATGAACAGGTAGAAGAATGAAATAAAGAGGCGGGAAAGGATAAGAAAAGAAAGAGACAAAGCATAATATATTTTCTGATGCAAAACACAGCTATACAAGCAGAGTCTGAGATCTACCTCGAAGCATTGACCACCTCCCTGTTGGTGACGGGTTGTGTGTGTGAGCGATCCTGAACTCTTCTCAGACGCCTTTCTACAGCAGCGTTTCGAGAGCGCGGTTTGGGTACACTTCCATCACATGTCCTTTCTAGCTCCTGGAAGGATATGTCAGAAAAACACTGTAAAAATTGAGGCCATAACAGTGATATTTAAAGTGAGAAACTATTATTTAAATCAGGAGTGTCAAACATATGTTTTTGTCTTTGTCAAAAAGTAGAAAAGTGGACAGAGTGTCGTTTTTTCTAAGAAAAATGGACCAGTTCTTATTTCGTGAGAGGTTAATAGGAAGCCAGTGTGCTTGGTGTGTTCACAGCAACTTTCATTTCTAAAGGAATATGATATCCGGTGCTACTATCAGACTCATTTCCTTTTCTACCCTGAACAGAATACAGTTGACATATAGTTGAAATTGCACTTATTTTTCTTAAGATATCTCAGGCTGTTTATCATCTGTAATAGATTGCTCATTATGCACTTGTTCCCTTTTACATTAAAATGTAATTCAACATTTTCAAAAAAATTGAAAAAAAAAAAATGAGTTTGACAGCCCTGATTTAAACGATTGTCAATGAATGCTAAGTTAACTAAATATTGCACCTGAAATTAAACAAACACCACCATCTGTCTCCATCCAATCTCCATCTTCTGGTTTTAAGACTATGATTTTAAAACATTGCTCATTCAATAATATACAGTATCTCATCATCTCACACTCTCATCGTCTTTCTGATTGAAATGTACATGAAGTAGGAAGTGTACCCTGAAAAGAGACCTCTTGGCAGCCACACTCATCTTGGCTCTGTCGTCCAGTTTTTCTTCACCTAATGAAAAAGAGCGAATAATTAAGGTACATGGCATCAACAGTATTTAAACTCCTGGAAAAATGTGACTAAATGCCCTTAAACTATTAAGAATGATATACATTTATTGTGCATTGTAACCAAACTTACCTTCGGGATCCTGTAGCTGCGATGGGCTTAGACGAGACCTGCAGAAAACATTAATATACATCAAGCATCAGCTTTTCGACCACATTTTTAAATTTGAAGAACCATTATGGGAATGCCGACCAAGAACCACGCTCTGCCATCCAATTCAGTGTATTAAATAAATAAATCAAGAAAATTAAATGATTCTGAAGAGCTCCTGCAGATGGCAACAGAGAGCCCCCTCCTGTACCTATCTGACTCCAGTCGCTCTGCAGAGGTGATGGGCTGGGTCCTAAACCTCTCCGACATGCGACTGTCTCCTGGAGTGATGTAACGCCGAGGCCTCCGAGCACCCCTGTCCCGGTCACTGCTGCTAGCCAGATCTACCTCCATTGCTGTCAGATCTACTTTTGTAGTTTCACTTTTAGAGTGGTGTATGGATTTAGAAAGATTGATGAGGACAACAAAAAGGAAAAGTAGAAGAAAGAAAACTATTAACAACAGTTGGTTTTGGGATATTGTTTTTAGTTGAGTAGCAGCTTACCAGAAACTGCACACGTTGCGTACAACCTAACTGCAACCCAACTGCGAAAAGCCATTACCCAATGTTAACATGCAGCAGCAGACAACTTCCAAAGGGTGACTTGCAAGAACTGATGCTAACTTGCACACGTAAGTTAAGCTCTAAAAACCAAATTGTAGACATGATAGTGAACATGATAATGGTGGATATCATAGCAATACACCCGTGACACATTTCATGCCACAGAATGACTTCTATCAGCATTATTTTCTTAGATGATTGGATTATTTATTTGCAACAGCTCACTAATGCAGAGTTAGACGGTTATTTAGCGATGCACACACAGAGCCCATGCCAGTGGACCTACAACTCAGGTTTCCGGTTGGCATTCTCCAGATAAGAGTGTCGCAGCTGTGCTACTGACACCCTGGTGTCCAGGGAGCCCATCTCCCCGTTAGCCATCCCTGATGGAGGGACGGCCCTCGATGTCTCTCTGGTGGCTGCTGCCCTCTCCATACGATACATGGCAGAATGCTGGCTAATGCCTATATCTGACATGGAGCGGGTTCGTATCTTGGGTTTGGGCCCTCCGCTCATCTCCAAGCTTCTGTGTTTGGCCTGAGGCACAGAAGAGCCTTTCTGGAGATAGATGGCTGAGTCAGACCTCTGGTTCCCTGATGGATCCGACTGCTGCTGCTGCTTCTGAGGCTCAAAGACTTTGTGTAGTTGGGGCTCTTGTTGATATCTCCGCGAGTCTTGCTGCTGATTTGGAGGATCTTGTCTTTGGAGCTCATACCCCTGCTGTCTTTGAGACTGCTGTTGTCTTTCAGGCTCTTGTGACTGCCTCGAGTGGTCATACTGATGTTGCATTTGAGGAACTTGCTGTTGAACTTGAGCCCCATGTTGTCTCTTTATGGGTTCATACTGTTGTTGCGTTGGTGGCTCCTGCTGCTGAATTTGGGGCTCTTGATGGCACACAGGGTCTGAGGATTGATGCTGCCTGGGCTGCTGGCGTACAGAGATGTGGGAAGGCTGCATCGATCTAAACGCTCTCTCCTCTTGGCTGTCGTGGCTTGAGAGATGCTCTCTCCCTCTTTCTCTAATCCTTTCAACATTTCTCTCCCTCCCCCTCTCCCTAGTTCTCTCCGGATCCCAGTCTTCCTCGCTTCGACTCATCCTCCTCCATTCTGGGCTGTAGTTCTGCAAGTCCACGTCTTCATGCCGGCCCCTGTGAGTATCATCCACACTCCTTTCCCTTCTACGGATCTCTGAGGGCAACACGGCTTTCCTGCTCTTGAGCAGGCCCTCTGTGTGGGCCTCTTCCTTCAGGGCCTGCCTGGCCTCCAATCTTGCCTCCCTGTGGGAGACATGGATCTGGTCGACACTCACTCTTCTTCGTGGTTGTACCTCAGGAGGTCCAGGAAGTTTGGCAGTAGCTACTGGGGCAGGGATGGCCAAATAGGGCTGAGAGTCAACAGCAGGGCCAGAGTGATGGTACTCAGGAGCTGAGACAGGGTAGGCTGTTTGGCCGTGAGCAGGATGGTGGCCTGGGCTGGGCTGAGGCTGGGGAACAGTCCTTTGCTGGGCGGGTTCTGAGCGTTGTGGTGTATACTGAGCAGTGTGCCCCTGAGTACGGTGTCTGTTACCCTGCTGCCTGTCTGGACTCCAGTCAGGCGGCCTCTGGACAGTTTCATCCCTGGACAATCGTTCCTTTACTCGAATTCTTGGGGAAAGGAATGGATAAGGGACACTGAGATTCCAGTTCAATTAAATACCTACCGCACTCTCCGAACTCAAAACTCAACTCAAACATGAGGTGATTAAAAACACATGTATTCTATGGGACACAAATTATGGTAAATGATCAATGATCAACGAGCCACAATTTTTCTATCCAACTATACATTTTGTGTGTGAGTGTAGAGTCTACACAATGACACGCCTAGGCAGCCAGTACGGTAGATAAACTTAATACTGACAGTTTTAATCCAAAATTATTTAACTGATTTTAATTTTGCACACACTTAATTTAATTCCCACTAAAAATGTGTGTTATGAAACATATTGCACAGACGTTTATGACATGAGACTATCATGGGACCAATTTGAGCTCCCAAATCCTACACTAGAATTGCAACAAGGTCAAGTAGCAGCATGCATTGGGTTTTAAATCTTAGAGTCTTAGTTCCAACAACTCTCTCTCTCTCTCTCTCTCTCTCTCTCTCTCTCTCTCTCTCTCTCTCTCTCTCTCTCTCTCTCTCTCTCTCTCTCTCTCTCGCTCTCTCTCTCTCTCTCTCTCTCTCTCTCTCTCTCTGATGTCTGCATGCCAAAAAAGTAAGCCAAACTATTTTTATCGACAACCTTCTGACCCCCTGGTAGCTAAAGGTTGCTTTAATCTCATTGTAGAACACTAAGCCAGACATAATTGATGGGCCTCTGCTTTATCTGACATGGCATGAAGGACTTACACACTGCTCGTGTACATGAGTACACACTAATGCTAGCTAGCATAAGCAGCTGATAAGGCAACAAAGGCAGTGGGTGTCATACATGGGACATCAGATATTACTAATAGACTTCAGAAAGAGTGTCTGGGTTTTCCTTCTTACATTACTTAATTTTTGGAAATGGAGCATAAAGAAGTTGTTTGTGTACCAATTAAATCAATCAAGCTAACTAACTCTATAAAGGTTTGTCTGACCATGCTAGACATTGCCTCTATGAATTTCACCTGTCCATACAGCTCAAACGCCAGCCATGGGCCTTCATCCTTTCACAGGCTATCAGCAAGCCAGCTATGTGACATATCTGGGCCACCGTCCGCTCAAAAAATACATGTATACCCAGGAACTTTAATAGCAAACCCTCCAGGAAAACTTAAATAAAATCAGATATTTCTAGTAATATGTTTCTCTCTAGAATCCTTTCAGCACAAAACTATCATGTAGTTAAAAAATCATACATCTAATCTTATGCGATGACTTTGTCAAAGTCACTGACAGGATAAAAGACTCAAGATGTAATTTCATAGGGGTTAACAGGCCAGAATATGAGGAGGGGGGATGTGAGTGCAGCATCAGCTGACAAGTGCTGAGTCAGTGGGTCTGTAACTGAATGGGTCAGGGCATCCAGCTGACTAATGTTGTCACCCCATCAACTGAGCTTCACAAACACCGCTCAACTGTTTATGAAACCCAGGCCACACTAATTTAACAGTTTTACAGAGTTCGGGGTTAGTTTATAGAGCGGGATCTGACTTATGTGACAGGAAAGTTGTAAGTGAAGTAGGTCAAGTAGCCCTGTTTCCTGAAAGGTCTTTTAGGGAAATATTGAGTGAGCAGAGACTGTTCTACCATGTTTTAAAAGAACTTAAAGCAGCCATATTATGCTCATTTTCAGGTTCATAATTGTATTTTAAGGTTGTACCAGAATAGGTTTACATGGTTTAATTTTCAAAAAACACCATATTTTTGTTGTACTGCAGTGCTCTCTCTCACTGCTGCAGATCCTCTTTTCAGCTGGTCTCTGTTTTAGCTACAGAGTGAGACCTCTTTTCTTCTTCTTCTTCTGTACTATCTTTGATTGACTCGCACATGCCCAGTAGCTCAGATGTAGATCATGTCAGCTAGCTAGCTCCATAGACAGTAAAAGAAAGGCTGTTTCTACAACTTCGGTCAGTTACAAGGCAGGATTAGCTGGGAGTCTTCTAAATGAGGGCGCACATGTAAGTAGTTCTTTTGTAGATTATGGTGAACTTGTGTGTGTTGTAGCAGTACTTTGCTATTGAGAACGAGGTAGCATGCTAGCGTTAGCATTAGCATGCTAACGCTAACGCTACGAGTTAATGGTTGCGGTTAGCCTGCTCGTTTCGGCTTGTGACGTCACAAGCCGTGCTGATTTTCAACAGCTCACCCAGAGACTGAAGGCAGGACACATTCAGAAACCGTATCTCACTCTAAACAGCATGGATGGATTTTTTTCAAAGTTTTTATGTGTGTGGAAGCACCAGAGACACAACATAACACCCCAAATCCCAGAAAAAGTGATTTTTTCATAATATGGGCACTTTAAAGGCCAGTTGGTAAGGGCCTAATATTTACTGTAGTTAAGTACAGGTACTTTTCTGCTTACGTTCAGGCTCGGCCTTAGTTTGCTATAGTTTTGCTATAGGCTAGTAGTATGGCATAGCTTAGTTTGCTGACAGGGATCTAAAAAATGTGATAAGATTATAGCATACATTTAAATGTGAGTCATGATGGCAAGAAAACTGAGTACGTATGTATATGTGTATATGTATTCAGTAATAAATAATTAATAAATGTTAAGTTGTAAGACTGAGTTAGGGATAAAAGTCAGTTCACTAAGAACCACAAACTTGAAACCCTTGTTAAATGGAAGACCATGACACCAGTTAAAAAGGAAAGTATTACTGAATGCAATAGCATACTGCACTGTTAGGGTATATCTACTGGAGGGAGTTAGCTGCATCTCCACCCATGTTTTTAATGTGCTGGCTTTATTATCTTGTTACTTTCCATTTTTTAAGGTAGCACCATCATGATTTCAGAATAACACTTTTAAGACCCATAACAATGTTTTGAAGACATTAATAACCTCTTCTCTCACTTTTAAAGAGCATGTGAAAAGAGGTTAGAGTGCAAGAAAAAGAATATAATTTTATTATACAGTAGAATGAATCAGCACTTCTCTGAACATGCTGAATCTGCTTAAACACATGTACCCGGTGGACTATGGGGCTTTGTAAGGTCTTTTCATTGATAGCATCCTGAGCAGACAGTACCTTGAAGGCCAGCTGAAGACTGTCTGAGTGTCACTTTCTGAGTCTGTGTTGAGAGACCAGTCGCTCTTTGACAGGGTGGCCAGGCTACAAGATGATGTGGTGACAGTGTCAAACCCTGAGGGAAATGTCTGACCATTCTTTCAAAGGACGCTACACGGATCAGCTGAACCGTAATCAGGAATATTTTCAGATGCAGTCTGATAAATGTTTTCAGGATCAGTTTAAAATGCGTTGGGTTTAGGGCTGCAACTAACCATTATTTTCATTGTCGATTAATCTGTCGATTATTTTCTCGATTAACAAATTAGTTGTTTGGTCTATAAAATGGTGAAAAATGTGGATCAGTGTTTCCCAAAGCAAGATGGCATCCTCAAATGTCTTGTTTTGTCCACAACTCAAAGATATTCAGTTTACTGTCACAGACGAGTAAAGAAGCTGAGAATTTTTACTTTTTCTCATAGAAACCGACTCAAACCGATTAATCAATTATTCAAATAGTTAATTTAATAGTTGACAACTAATCACTTAATCGATTACTCTTTGCAGCTCTAGTTTGGTTGTGCACTTTGCACATGTTGATCAAAATTTGTCATTTAAGTGTGACTAATAATTATTTTTTGCTGAAGTCACTTTTTTACTTTCATAGATATGAATTATTAATAGGTTTCCGTTCACTTCATAGTACAGTATGTCACGCGTCTATGCCTAAATGCCGTCAAGTCAAACTCTTTCTTATTGACTTCACTTGACGAATATATTACAATTCCCATCCCTTTTGTGGTAGCGTATTCAAATTTATCAAAGAAAGTGACATAAGCTTTTCGCTAATGAACCAAGCTACTGCTAAGTCAGGGTTATCTCTTGGGGCAAGCAGGGAAATCATATCCCCTCCAAAAACCAACCCTGCTATCCACCCTGCTGCCCTGCAACTTTTTCCCTGATGAGCTCCCCAGACCACCTTCCCATGTGAAACAGGAGCAGGGCAAGCGTGACAGAGCTGGACCCAGTCTGGAAGGAGCCCTACTGGCACAGTGGTGAAAGCAGCAGGCTAGTTAGCTCAGAAGCCAGTGGACAGCCCAACAACAGCCTACCATCTCAGTTTCGCTTTGTTCATCTGAGGTCTTTCCGTACTTGGATTACTAATTACTGCACAAAACAAATCCTGGGAGAGTTATATGTAATAAAAATAAAGCAATAAATCATTTTGTCACAAACTTTGTAATGATCAAATAAAATGTCAATAAAAAAAAAGATGTATAGCACGCTCCTGTAGAAAGTTATTAGCAGCCAGTGGCTCAGTGTAAATACTCAGGGGTTCATGTAGTTTAAACTTGTAGTCTAAAAATACACTGTAGAATGCAACATTAGACTTTTAGTGGTAAGATCACTTCATACTCAATGGGCAGCAGAGAGGAATTTAATGGCTTGTGATAACGCTAGGGCTACTCAAATGACTGAAGTATCTGCATAGAGTAAAAATAGAGTCAAAATAATAGAATAATTTATAATATGGTGACATAGACACAAAAAAGTGTGTTCCTAATTCTAGTGTCATGTTAGACTTCAAAGGTGCATTAGTTTTTTTAACTAGATGTTTTTAGGACATAAAGTAATACAAATCAGGTGTGCAGGTTTCACTTTTTGTATTATTTTTGTACTATCACATCTTGAGTAAGAGTCAGCCACTGTATCAGATGGTCGGTCTTAGTTCATGTATGTTCTGAATGTTATGACCCATTTTTTATAAACTCACCCCTGCCTGTTGAGAATGCTCTGGGCCTGCTGCTCTATAAATAAATCCCCCGGTGAGATGCCGTAGCGAGTGGAGGGCAGGGAGGACCGACGGGCGGTGCGAGGGGAGCTGGGCACCGCTGCGATGCTGTAATCCCTGGTGGAGGCGGGGCTTGGATCCTGGTGGGTGGCGTCCTGCTGCTGTTGGGGCTGGGCTGTATGATGCTCCTGGGTTCTGCTTCTAGAAGGGATGGAGCGCTCTTGAGCCCCACCGCGCCGGTAGTTCTCCATGTTCATCGCTCTTTCCCGCTCCGAAAATCTTCTTTGCCTCTCTTGTGTGGGGGGAGGCGCTTGGTTTGACTGGGCGGGGCTGGAGGTGGAAACAGGGGCGGGCTCTGGGTGAGTCCTCATGTAAACCCGGCCCACTCCCGAGCGATATGGCACCCTGGGCTCCCGGCCTTGAGCCTCCGCTTCCTGTCTGTCTCTTTCTCGCCTGGCAGTTGTCTGTCGGTCAGAGGCGTCTGTGTCTCGTCGGGAGCGGTAGCGCGGTGTGTAATCAATGTCCGCCTCCTGATCCAGGAGGATGCCGTAACGCTCTGACAGCTGGCGGCGGCGCTCGGCTTTGTAGCGGGCGATGCGCTCAGCCTTAGAGCTGAGGCTGGTGGGGTCTGTGGGGCCAGATGTGGGCGTAGAGGAGGTGGATAGTGTTACTGGGTCAACGTACACCACCATGGGCTCTGTGCGGCCGCTGCCAACACCACCTTTGACCTGAGCCGATCTGTCTAGAGAAGACAGCTGCTTCTGGGGGCCCTCAAGCTCCTCTCGACTGTAGCGCCTCACTGTGGTAAACATGGGAAATACTCTGTTACTTATCTACAACATCCCTTCACAATTACAATTTATGCCACATTTATGTCAAATGGGAGTTACTGTAGTTACTAGTATCTGACTTACCGTAAATACCATGCAAGTCACAATTGCGACTGGATATGTTTTTTTCTGAAATCTCAGATGTTGCTTAATAATAGGGAAATGCCTAAAAATAGGTAATTCCAGGTAACTAATTGAATGGGTATAATGTAATATTGACTATGCACAGTATTTTTTTACTCCAACGTGTGCTATCTTCCATCCCATATGACACAAATGTGGCTTTATTCTAACGAAACACATCACAAATATTCATACCAATTAGTGAATTCACTTCTTGCAAAATGCAACAACATGTAACATTTGTTTCATAGTCACTGACACAGTTACATTCATTAAACCTACGGTAAAGCTGCCCAGTATAACCAACAGATAACTGTTGGTCACTAAGGTGTGACAAAGTTTTCTCAACATAATAAATTAAATGGTTCCAAAATACTGAATGAAATTCAAACAGTTCAGTGGCGTCAATCCATGTCCACTAAAGACAGCACCATACTGTACGTTTTTGCAGGGCATTGTGCCATGCTTACCCATCACACAAGGCTCACAGGGATCTGAGGCGCGGGTGTACCGCGGAGCATCCTCCTCCAGCATTCTGTTGGCTACCAAACCGCCGGGCACCAGCGCAGGTGGAGCATCACTTTCAATCCCCTCCAGACGGCGAGCTATCCTCTCCTTCCTGCAGAGACAGAAGGCAGAGGGAAAAGGTCGGCAGATGTTATGCTGAGTTGTAAATATCTTTATAAAAATTTGGGATCGACCGATACTGGTTTTTCAAGGCTGATACAGAGACCAATTATAAGTACTTAATGAAACCGACAACCGATATTTGGAACCGATATGCATTTACAGTGAAAATGAAAATCTTTAAAGCTATAGTGCGTAGTTTCTGTCGCCCCCATGAGGAATTCTAACTAATGATAACAAAACTGTCGGCACGTCCACATGATACAAGCCTAACTCCGGATTTCCACTGGATGCGGAACGTCTGCGGACCGGCTCCGCTGTGGAACGGCTGCGTACTCCGCCATCCGTCAGTACCCACTAGGTACCCGATTTGTTGCGGCACGGCTGTGGCCATGACTGCCAGCTGTAGTCACGAGGACCCACAATATCTCGCAAATTCACGTAGAATAGAACCACAAAACCAACAACAGTTTGTTTCCATCCAGAGGAGTAGAGGGGAAACAACTCTGTGCTGTGTTTTCAAGGTGTAGTGCAGGGAAATATGATCCGCCGTGAGCACGGTCTATTTTATTTTGAAAATTAACCAGATTTTTATTTTGTTTCTGTGCTCGACTTCCTGTCCCGCACTATCTGCCGTGTGCTGAATTCTTGTGGAGCTCTCCGGTGTCCAGCAAAAATAGAAGCTCTGCGTATCTGCTCCGGAGGGCTGCGGACCGCCGGAGCTGGGACGCAGTCGGAATGCAGCCGTTCCGCAGTCAGTGGAAATACACACATTGACTTTAATGGAAACCTAATGACTCCGCCGACGTTCCGGAGCGGATCCGCAGCCGTTATGCATCCAGTGGAAATTGCCAGTTATGTGACTGCGCACCACCTCCACCCCTCCTCCACACAGTTGCTTGTAGCCAAGGAGGACACGGAGGATTAAAAAACATGATGCACTCTTCAACAGAGGTAATTATCTTCACTCGAGCTTCAGCTTGGGAAAGTCACCGGACGACACAATCTTGGGAACATAACCATACTGAGAAATACAGAGAGAGTTGTGTGGAGCTGATAGTCTTAATTAGCTTTGTAGCAACTCATTTGGCAATGGCTTGAATGTAATGGATGTTCATTAAAGCTCCATTGTGTAATTTTTTGAGTTGATTCTTAGCAAAAACCCCTTTATTCTTTCACAAATATGTGCTCATTCATGTGTAATTACTTCCAACAAATAATCAAAGCATTCTCGTACGCGTAGAATCTGCCATTCAGAATCATTCAGAATACATTGGAGCAACTCGCTCCAATGTATTCTACCATGTTGCGCCTCCATCTTTAAAATACGTTAGCCAAAGAGGGTCATACCTTTGCGTTTCACGCTTTTACACTCACTGGCACCGTGACGAATGCCAGGGAGGGGGAGAAGATTACTCAGCGACTGCCGGCAGATTTGAAAGCCTGTTGAAGATGGAGCACCTATCTAGGACATGTAACGGAGGTGCCAAGGAAGTTAAAAAGATAATTAAAACGACAACGCGACAGGCAAAGCAACAAGACCAAAGTTAATATTGGAGTGGCTTTTCCAAGATGGAAAGAGATCATAAGGAGCAAGAATTTTAAAAGGGACGAAGTTGCCTGCTTTCTTCTCGAAAGGTAATTCAGCCTATTTGTGTAAATTCAAAGTTTTGTAGTTGCTTGGTTGCATGGTTGTGCATAACGTTTGAACGTCGTCTAAGGATACTTTTCCTCGCATCAATGATGAAAAAGGATTGTCTACCTTGTAACATAAACATAATCATATGTGTCGTGATTTCCCTGGCAGACAACTCACGTCATGTGCAGTTGTAACACAGACTAGCTGGAGATACTAAGAGATAATTTTGGTTTCACTGACATTGTTCATACTGCTCAGAGAAATATATTAAACACACAAACCTCCGTTGCTTCTCTCCTACGGTGTAAACATTGCCTTACACTATTAATCTTGTACAATATACAGAATAACGATAGCCCTGATACTTTACTAACATTAGCTTGCATATGTTTGAGAACCTGATAGCTAATGTTAAATGAAATGGTACCAAAATAACGTAAAACTATTATTACACTGGAAGGAACTGCTACTTTTTGGAATAATACGGCCACCGTAAGAGTTATAACGTGCTCAGAATGGGAGGGGATAGAAAGTAATATTCAGTTGGTTGTCATATACAATTTCATCGCTAGATGGGAGAAATTCTTACACAATGTAGCTTTAATATAAAACAGTTACACACTAAGCTTTAAGTCAAAATTAAGATTTTGGAATGATACAAACTCCAACATTGTTTAAATACTTTGAGCAATTATTTAATAAATGATAAACTTTCAGCATAATCCACAGTGAAAGATAGTCAGATAGTGATGTGGGCGGGACATTAAGTCAGACTCAGTGGTGAGTGAAACCGAAGCAGAGGGACAGACACAGAACACTTTTTAATAAATTAACTTTATCAGTTATCAGGGAAATAAAACGCTGATACAGATCATCTGAAAACTGCCAAAAGACAGCCCGATAATCGGTATATCCCTGATGAAAATATGTAGGTGTGCTTATGTGAAAATAAAGTGTAGCAAGCCCTGAAGATACCTGTTCATTCCCGAATCCTTTGTGACAGCTCCCTCAAAGTATTTCTTCAACTCTGAAACTGAATACAGAAAATATACATATAGTATTATAAAATTATCAAACATTAACAAACTATTTGATTTATTCTGAGTTGTTGTTTTGTGGTTAGAACCAATGCACACCCTTAGGAAGGACAGCCAGAAGTTTGGCATCTGTATCTGAAACACTCTTGACCAAGGTGGTCTTGTCACCCAGGGAGAAGTCACTCTGAAAACTGAATGAGAAGACAGAGTCACAAACCTGCTATCTAGGTATTACATTCTCAATTCCTAGCAAGCAAAATACATATTTAATGAAATATTTCCTTCCCAAAAACTACATGGACATTGTAGGAGGATGAGCAGCTGCCTTATATTAATTTACTTAGTAATAAAAGAGGTGTAAGGTAGTGATGTTGAAGGTAGCAAAACTATATTACTCTACAACAGAGATCTTCAACAGGGGGTCCTCAGACTCAGTGCAGGGGTGCCGCCAAATTATGTTAAAAAGATAATTTTTTGAAAGTTTATATTTTCAAAGATTAAAACATGTCTGAAAATATACATTAATAGGAATCCAACATATTAATAGCAAAGATAAATTGGCCTATTTGTGAGAATACAAAACACTGTATTTACACATTGAAAATTTGTGTACTATAGGTAAATATGGTAGCCATACAGTTAAACTTAAGGAGTCACTGTTCCACATGTATGTTTAACATTCAAACATGATGTATAAATAATATATTAATATCCATTAATTTATATCCATCTGACCCAGTTGAATGCAACTCAGTTGTATACAATATATGCAGTAGTTGGTCCCTACTTAAGTTATCTTTCAGCTAAAATGTTGAAGACCCCTGCTCTACAACTTGTTCAGATTAAACGCAGACATAAAATTGTGCCTAGTTTCCTATTTCAGCCGTCCACACAACTCTGCCTCAAACGCCTTGTCCTAAGGAAGTGATGGCAGGTAAAGCTGAAACTCAGCTGGAGTCACTTACAACAGGATCCAGCTTAAGAACTGGGTCATCAAGTCCTGACTCTCCTCCAAGTGGAAACAATCAAATCATGTCACAATCAACAGGTCACACAAGCCAGGACCAATAAACTCACCTTTGTTTTCTCTCCAAAAGCTTCACAAACTATTTCATTCATTGAAAAAACTTCTTAAGTCTAAAGTTAACTTCTAAAGTCTTATAGTGTGTAATTCTCATTTCTAGACTAGAGTAGACTCAATCAGTGAGGCCTGTCGTCTTCAGTTTGCATCCATTTTTTACTGTTAAATACCAAGATGTTTTTAAAAAGAGCAGATCAGTTCAAACTGCTTGTCAATCAGAGTTTATGTAATAAAAAGTCCTTGTGTATATATCTGCCAGACAGCTGAAGAACCAGAGGGAACCCTAAACTAATGCAAAAGGGGGCTTGGTGCAAAGTGCTCCTGAAGGAGGTATTATGGCTCTAATGCCATGTGAACTAAAAAGTGTCTTAGGATAAGCTGTTCCAGGCATCTCCAGCTTTTAATGCTTACTGCACATGATAAGCTAAAGCGCTCCACTGTGGTAAAACCTATAACCTTACATATCCCTGTCTTGATGACAAAGCAAAAAATGAGACCAATGTAAATGCTCTTAGAAAATAGAACATGTGATTTCTGTAGCTCCGCTACTATTTTTACCCGTGTCTGTGTGGTTATTGCAAACAAAAAAAACTCACCTTAAGGCTTCTGTTGGCAATGAGGCTGAACTGCAAAGCTTGTGAGCTTTAGATCCAAATTCTAAAAAGAAAAACAAGACCTATTATACAAAAAAATTAAACAATAATAATAAATCTACACTCCACCTTTCAATTCAATATTCAGTACCTCTGTGCTGACATTGGGAGCATTGGAACATGTTATCCTGGTAAAAATGAACTTTACATTTCTGGCATTTGGAAGATCATAGTACAGCTGTTAAGAGTTTCTCTCAGTCTCCTCCCTCTGACACAGCGCTCTTTCATTTCCTCATTCAGTCTGTATCAAGCGCATTTTAGCGCAGTTTGTTATCTGCATGAATAAAAAAAACAATGTTGGTTTATTAACTATGTAAGTCAGATTATAAAACGTTTTTTTCTCAAAACATGGCATGTCCTTTTGTCGATGATCCCGTTGATGAAGAAGCTATATTACTTCGCAGGGAGTTAAACATACGTCGGGAGATGATATTGCGACCCCGACTATAGATGCATTTTCATTTCCAGTTAACTACGTATTTGAGTGGTATCATTTTTCTTCCCAGTCTATTAGTTATGTAGCCTCCATAACCTTATCCGTCCTCATATCACTAACGTCACCCATCATGGACATGCTCTCCATCCCAGCAGATTCTTTGTGTCGCATTACGTTTTTTTGCAAACGGCAGTTTTCTTTACAACATTGTTGATGTGGAGCATATTAGTAAAGTCACTGTAGCAAAGCGCCGTCAGAAGAGTGTGACTCGCTCTGAAATGTTTTTTAAACGTTTTTGTAGTGTTCCCTGGACACAAACCAGTAAGAGACGTTAAAAAGAAATAAATGATTGTAAATCATAATTCTGTTAATGATGGTGCTGCAACATCAGGATGGGATTAGTAGTAGTTTACTTTTTCGCCGGCAGGATCGCACCTAAATTCAATTATAGGTCTACTACATTCCAGTTTTCACCAGTAATATTATAGGTTACCTGTGATTAAATATGAAATGAATACACTATATTAGGGCTTACGCACTGACTCGAGCAGCAATTTTCTCCCACACCAATTCTCGCTATATTGCAGCAGCAGCAGCCGTGTTGCTTTTTTTTTTAAACAAAATATATGTTCAAACTCGCTGTATGTGCACATGAGTATTTCCACCGACCAGTTTGTTTGTGGTTTTTACCATGGTGAATTGTCGTATCATGGGTCCATTCATGCTGCCTTTTTACTGTGCTGGTGCACGCGCTTAACTCTGAGTGAACCTACTCGAATCAACTGTTCTGGAACCGAAAACTCAGAGTTTCCCATCTCAGGGTAAATCAACTCAGAGATCAGGGTTAGACTCAGAGTTTGTTAAACCTCCTTCCTGAAACAGGCCCCCTGGTCAGACACCTACTAGTGGTTTGTTGGTTTGATTCCCACTCAGGCTATACATGCAAAGATGTATACTCTTATGATACTGTATGTTGTCCACAAAACGACAACAGCAGCAACAGGTGGAACAAACTTCAGCTAATTCACAAAACATGATGATCTCCAGTGCTTGTGCACATAGATTTGGGTTTTTGGAGTGCTTACCAAGCCACAAACTGTGAAATAAGAACAACCCAGTCAGTATTTTGTGGGCTGCCTAGATCAGAAAACATGGGACTAAACAAGCTGTTCAGATTTGGCTCCTCTTCGTCACATGCAGGATCACTAGAATATACCGCCACCCCACTGAGTATCTCCACCCACGGCTTGAGAACTACCTTTCCAAGGGTGAGCTATATTTTTCTCGCAAGCCAATAAGAGCAGACTGGGCTTTTCAGGAGGGGGGCTCAAAGAGACAGGTGCTTAAACAGAGCGTTTCAGACAGGGGGAATACAGGTATATTCAGACAGACAGTATGAGACAAATAACGTGTTTTTTGAATATTAAAGCATGTACACATGTTCTAGTACAAACCCCAAATACAAGTATGAAACTGAAAATTAGCATAATATGTCTCCTTTAAATGATAAGACGCCATACTTGGAACATGTTTCAAAAACTCTTTTTAAAAGTATAGTTTTTACATAATAAAAACTATATCAATAATTTTTAGTGGATGTTTGTTTTTGTAATTAGTTATATACATAGGGATCATTGATGCACTACAACCACAGTATTTCGTTGGCAAATGTACTGTAATTAGACTCCTCTAGCAAATGATTATTTTGACTATGAAAAGACAATGCTGATGAAGAGACAATAAATGGTTTATATGCAACTAAAGCGATAATTTAGAGAAGTCACATTTCTTACACCAACAATGTGTCGTTTGGGTTTTGACAAGACATTTACCGCCTCAGTATGAGTCACTTGTCAAAAAAGGTTACTCAGAAAATTCACATCCAGTTCCCAGCAGAGTTGACCCTTTCACTCTCACGTCACAGCAACAGCAACAGCAGCCTGTTGTAAAGTTGTATTCCAGTATAGGAGACAGATCATGTTACTGCTCCAGACGCTTCCAGAACACCTCCGGCCTATTTCGGCTTCCAAAGACTGTGTGGCAATACAGCAGGGAACTTTTAGCAGGATAGAAAGTACGAAAAGTGAAATGTGTGGTGGTGGAAGAAGAATCCTAAAGCTCACTTTAGACATCAAGTACAGTAGGGCTTCCCAGTGTTTTGTGTAGTGACCCAGTGAAATTCAAGAACTCAAAAGTGACATGATGTAAGGGATGACAGAATTGGACATAAGCAAGGCCAAGAAATCTGGGTTGGAGGTCTTAAAAAGATTATTTTGTCTCAAATCTACAATGATTCAAGATTTTCAAAGCCTGTGGACACTTTGTGTACATGTACCTGTCTGTTTATCTGTGTGGAAAGCCCCTTGTACAGAAGTCAGTGCAGCTTTCCTTGGAAACGCCTGCAGGTTGTCATCAAAACGAGCAGCACAAGACTCACGGTTGACAGTGCCAGAGAGCAGCTTAGACTGCTGATGGTCCAAAAGTGAGCGTGGTGAGGAGAGGGATTTTCTATAAATGTTCAGAGGTGCAAAATAGACTTCCTGAGGGAACTGAGCCTTCGCTTGCACACAGTCTGTTTGGAAAGGGTTGCTGGTGGAATATGAACAACCCTCGTCCACCTCAGCAGGCAATGGTGCATTGACAAGCTAGAATATCAAAGTGGGGGAAACAGGAAAAAGCATAACAGCACACACCTGTTGAATACACAGCACCAAATGCGTACCAAGTGGAGTCAAAATAATCTCTCATTGCTCAACCACACACTCCATACATTCAAAGCAGCCTGATGCTAACATCCATACCCATAATAATAGATACACTTTTAAACCATCTGTACTATTCATAATATCCCTAAATCCGCAAGTGCATGAGTAAGGATGTGCAACTTCTACACACGTCATGAATCCTTGTTTAATCTGATCCAATCGAGCAAACAGAAGCAAAACATGGAGTCAACCAGTAAACTTCACATACTCTTGTCGTCTCCTGTCCTGCCAAGCCCAGAGTCCCCCTGCCTACTGCATCACTGACAGCCACCAAACTCTGTTATTTATCTCAGCGAGGAGCTAAATTGCATTAGCAAAGTCCCCCAAGTAGAGCTGCACAATTAATCGCAATTTTATCGAAAAAGCAATATGGACAAGGGCAATATCCAAATCACAGGGGGACGCAATATTTGTTAAAGGCAAAATATGTGTTAAACCATTCTGAAATAAGTATTGTGGTGCTGCAGAGACGTCCCATCTTACAAATCCTATTCTACTGACTAAAGAAAAAATCTTTGTTTGGTACAGATCCTCGCAAAAATCACACTATAATCCTTAAAAATATATAGTTTTCAATGAAAATGAAAATAATGATCCAATTATCATTCCCTCCAATATTGTAAATCATATTGCAATCGCAAGATCAGTCAAAATAAACGCAATTAGATGTTTTCCTCATATCATGCAGCCATACCCCCAAGCAGTCTATAAAGCTGAGGGTATTCAAGTGGGTTAAGCAAGTCCTCCTATAGCCAGAACAAGCTGTCCCCTTTCAAAGGCCTTACCTTGGCCACACGGCTGCTCATGGTTCACATGGTAACTAGAGATCCATGGGTTTCGAAACATGTTTAGGGAGAAGAACTGAAGGATGCTCTGTTGCTAGACTCTCCTCCGGTCACAGCGGTGGTGGACAGCCGGAGTGGCAGCGGTGAAGGTGAGGGCTGCTACTGGCGAGCAGGCAGGCAGGGATAGAGATAGTGACACAGCTACACACACACACAGACACAAACACACACACATACGAACAAGCACACAGCCACAGCAGAGTGACTGCCCCGGTTACACAGCAAGCTACAGGCTACACATGCAGGATGTGTGTGTCGGTGTTCATGTCAGTGTGTGTGTGTGTGTGTGTGTGTGTGTGTGTGTGTGTGTGTGTGTGTGTGTGTGTGTGTGTGTGTGTGTGTGTGTGTGTGTGCACGCAAGGGAGCTGAGAGAGAGAGACAGCGCAGCAGGGTGCTAAAGCAGCTCAGAGCCCTAATCAGATTACAGGCAGAAATTAGCCTTGATGATAAAAACTCTGGAACAGGATTGGAGGAGGGTGCCAGCATGGCCACAGGGGGTGGTATGGGGTCCAGGGCTACTGGAAGTCAGATGGTATCCTTAACACACGCACACATCAGACGGGCTTCAGCCATGATGGCCAGGTGCCATCAAACCTCCAAAAACTAAAGACAGAACTAGGGCTGGGCAATTAATCAAATTTCAATCGCAATTTCCATTTTGTAAACAAGTAAAACAATTATTCTGCACATTATATTTTGCTAGTAAACCTTTATTTTGTCTTGTGTTTTAAATGAAAAAAAAAAGTTCAACAAGAAAAGTATTAAGGGAAATTTCACAGTTCAAGGTGTTTTCACTGTTGATTTATTTAACCGTTTAACAGTTTTTTTTAAGTTCAATAAATAACACATCTTTGCAAAAGTCAAAGAGTGATCATAATATCAATCATAATCGTGATTTCACTACTGACCAAAAGAATTGTGATTATGATTTTTCTATAATCGAGCAGCCCAGAGCTTGCGTTAATATTAATATCATTATCAAGTTGTCAGAAGGTTTATTCTGTTTAAATGCAGTTGGAGTCCACCAGATAATAAAATGCAGTGTACCACTGGGAATATGATTCATTATGGGTGTAAAGTTTTTACTGACAGCCTTGTCCTGATTCCAGTTCAGCCAGTAGAAAGGCTTATTAAGCTGTCACATGCAATGCAGTAGAACATGATTCATAATTTCCTGCAGTGTTCCAATCTTTCCTTTTTAAACACAACACCACTAGTTAGGATTTTGGACGTTGTTAAAAAATCTTATAAAAACACAGCTATTTGATAGGGTTGTTGTTTATTTCAGTTCCTGTCCTTCCTGTCTTCCTCTACCTTCTCACTCTCTACAGCACACACATACACATTCATGTATAATGTCTAAATCACACAAGATTTTACTCTGTCTCACAAATTGGCCTGAACTCAGAAGTACAGACACAAACGTCTCATCTAATAGATGACCAAACACACTAATTCATCACATCAGGTAGTGTGAGGTGAGTATAAAGCCGCTTTCCGACTGGAGGGATTTTTGCAGTTCCTAGAACATAACGTTCCTAGAACCCTTTTTTTCTCCTGTTCTGACTGGACCAATCTGGTACCAAAATGATCTTTTTTTCCCCCGTCTTCCCTGGAACTGTGTCAAAAAAATGTGTCCAAACGGATCCATTTGTAAAAGACTCAACACGCTACTTCATATTCCAGGCCTATAGGTGGCGCTGTTTCTGCTACAGAAATTCACCAAAAACGGAGAAGAAGATCATAGTCTTCAGTCACTCCCGTTCATAACATGATAGACTATAATAACTTTCACCACTGCTCATTTTATAAAGGCCGCAGCAAGAAAACTTTTCTTTGTTTACATTGTATAATGTGCTGTTGGATTGCTTTTTATTTTGCAATTCTGTCATCGGACATGATTGCAGCGTGCTAGCTAGCAGAGCTAACGTTAGCGCGCTAACACTGCTAGCTAACATCGGCAGTCAAACAAACATCAATGATCCAATGTCTTTTTGATAATCTACACGTTTTTCTTGCAGTAGCCTTTCTACAATAAGCCATGCTAAAAGTTACTATAATCCGTTCAAGGAGTTGATAAGCAGGCAGATTAGCTAGCTAGTTGATAAGTTACTTCCACTTTATAAACAGCTAACCATAGCAGCTAACGTTAATGTTACGTCCCTGCCGGAGCGTCAGCTACTTTAGCGATGTTTAACATTAGCTACATAACGTTAGAGGTCGAGGGGTGTGGCGATGACATCATCAACGTATGCAGCATCGCCATCCAAATGAAGCCAAAAGGGAGCCGTTTTCGAATTTTTTCACCCTGGGACCAGGTTTAAAAAAAGTGCGAATATCTGTACTTTCTACTCCTTATATTTTACAAAATTGGCTCGTTACTTTAGTTTCAAATAATTTCAGTGGAGTTACCGTTATTATTTTTCACGTCATCAATACCAAATTCAATCTAATTGGATGGGAATATATGTTGTTATAATGTGCTGCAAATTGTGCCAACCGAAACACCATGAACTGCTTTCAAGAATTTACAATTGAATTTAAAAAAACACAGAGGTAAATGCATCTTTTGTTGTTATCAAGCTATTTGTTGTTTGTTTCAGTAACTTTATTAAGTTTAGGTTAATGGTCAGTTACATTTGTTCTCCTGCTAGCAATGACGATGCCTTGGTTCGCTAGCATTTAGTTAAGTAACCCAAGTAAAGTTAAGGTTAGCAAGCGTTCAGTTTATTTGAAAATAATCTAATACTATAATCTAATACAGTGCTGTAGTACCGTTAACGTTACTCGAGGCCGTTCTTGTTTTCGAGTGATAACGTTACTTGGTCTTGTCTCAAATCGCCTTTATTTTGGGCTAATGTTAACGCTAATGTCTCAAACCTCTCAGACAAAGTTAGAGGACTCGTGTTTGAATTCTCACAGAATCACATTTGAATTCATATCTTGCTACTCAGTCAGAATCTTATTAACCTGAAGTCCCAGTCTATGTCACAATAATCATATATGTGATGTTTTAGGCCTATTGGCAGAGAGCCATTTAAAATGTAGGCAATGGCATATAAAGAGCCTTTTTTCCATGTCCACTGAAGTCTCTCAGCTTGCACTCTAGTAACATTTGTGTGGTGCAGGTAGCTTTGCATAAAAAAATGGTTGTCATTCGCAAGGCTACTTTTACTTTTATACTTTAAGTAAATTTCCAAGCCTGTACTTTGTTACTTTTACTTGAGTAAAGAAGTTAAATCAGTACTTCTACTTTTACCAGAGTATTTTTTAACACAAGTATCTGTACTTCTACTTGAATACGGGAAGTGAGTACTTTTGCCATCTCTGGAAGTAGGGTTGGGTACCGAACCCTGTACTTTTACCGGTACCGACCAAATCACGTCGGTACTACAGAGTATCGGTTCACGTAAAATCAAACGGTGCCAAATTTCGGTACCTGAGAGTAAGCGCAAGCTTATCTGTCCTCTCTGCATATTGACAGAGGGCAGTGGTCCGACACACACACACACACACACGCGCACAGAGGTTCTGCAGTTTTGTTGAAGTCACAGTGAGTCACGGCAATGCCGATAAAGCGGTTTCAAGTGTGGTTACAGTTTTCAAAACTTCACGCAGACACCTTTCACTGTGATATGATATTAATGGCGAGCCGAAAGCGGTCACGGTGCTGTTGACATTACACTTCCTCTGAGACGAGCAGGCGCAACGGTGGTTTCTGTGCCCTGGGGACTGACTGACAGGCTGACGTTGTAAGGCAAGGCAACTTTATTTCTACAGCACCTTTCAGCAACAAGGCAATTCAAAGTGCTTTACATTAAACATTAAAGGGCAATAAAAAACATAATGAAAATAAAACAGGCTAAAATATAATAATATACAAATACAAGAATAAAAGTTACAGTGAGTAAGAAATGAATAATCATTCAATGTAATAGGTTGTAGGGACGGGTTTGGGAGGAGAGAGAGGTTTGGAATTATCTTTTACAATTGAAATCATTTTTTTGTAATTACAGAGAAAAAGTACCATTGGGTACCAGGAACCGAATTTCAGGTACCGGTATCGGGAATACTATTGGTTCAGATGCGAAAGGTACCCAACCCTATTTAGAAGTGGACTTTTCCTATAACTACGTTCCTGTAACTACTTGTTCGGAAACAACAAATGCCAGAGGGGCCGGACCATTTTTTTTAATGTGGGCCAGTCAGATTTTTCTTTTTTTAATATACAAACAAATTGTCTTTACAGGCTAACAGCGCAGAGGATGGGTTTTTATCGCTTGCACGATTTCACTATGGTTATTATAACAATAATAATAATAATAATAATAATAATAATAAATATTAAGCATTTGGCCAGTCGGCAACGGCCGGGCTGGTGCCGTGATGGCCCGACCGACCCAATCAGAAGTTACTCAAATTGGGACATTCACTCAAAATCATGCCCTTGCTATAGGGGACCGGCTGCAGCAGCGAGAAGCCGCTGCTGACGGGCAGAGAGCTCCGCCGGAGCTCTGACTGCTGTCCGTCCGCGCGGCCGTCTGATGTCTGACGGCGCGTATTAAATTAAGACAGTTTCATTACCGGTTAAAAATGTCTTGTTGTCGCGTTAAATAGTAGTCCAGTTCAGTGTTTTGGTACAGTTGGTTTTAACACCTGATGCGAAGTGTAGGCCTATAGGAGTACACATGAAAACCCTGAACAAGCAGTGTCATTCTGCGCCGTCTTTCTGCTGTGCCCCATTCACGTAGTGTCACGTTTTACACTATGTAGGTTAAACTCTGCAATTAATCCGCGGTTCACATGTATGTATGAACTGTGGTGGTCCATTACACTGTCGGCTATATTCAATATCACTGATCATTTTTGATCAATAGAATATAGAAAACATTACACTTCACAACATTTTGTATCCATAACATGATTGTGTTATTGTACAATTTAGCAGTAAAAGCAGTAGCCTCTGTAAGTCAACCCTACATTTTTCAACTTGGGAGCAAAACGTGCTCTTTGGGGAAAAAAAGCCCTGTTCATGCTAATTAAACAACTGGACTTTGGGGTCAAGTGTTGTTGTATCCGGCCCATGTCCCATGTGAAAGCCCCCTTATTGGACTACTGAATATAATAATATTCCATTATATTTTGTATTTTAAATTGTTACCTGCCACCAGAATTTTGTGATTTCCTTGCCATAAATATAGACATTTTTACCATAAATTGGTGCCCAAAAATTTATCAGAATGCAGGAATTGAAGTCTTTTACCCTCAAAATGTCCTGGGGGAGGACCCCCAGACCCCCTCCTCCCCCTGCTTTGTGTGTTCCCGCAAAGACAAATTCTGAGCAAGGAAAAACCCTGAAGTATAATCACAGACAGCCATAAAAAACATTTAAATTGCAGAGTTAGAGAGTTAAAGCGGATGAAAAGATGGAGAACCAGACGGACAATATGTACAGTGTCAACAGAGAGAATCATGGACAATCGAACAGACAGACAGTGACAACAAAGACCAACATACTGTAGAGAATGACAGTATACAAACGGCATAAACAGGCAGTATGTGTAAATTTGTTATAAACGTTGTGTGCTCTTTAAAAAGTAAAAAGCATTGTTTGCCAGTTACATTAAATATTACATAAGGTACTGCTTATTATTTCACCATCTGTACTCAAATGTAATTAGTGAATGCATGTCCGTGGGTGGGGCTGCATGGTAATGTGGGCTGGTGTGACTACAGTGCCAGGGCTGAATTTTGGTCCCAGTCTGCCCCTGGTGGTTACAGTAAGTGTCCAATACCCAAACAGTCACCAATCCTTACAACATTACTCTCGCAGTCTTTCCTCCACAGCGCTGTGGAGGAAGGTCTGGCTAGTCCACAGCAGTTAACCATAGTCCTCATAAATCCACCAGAGTTTACACAAAGAAAGCGGAAGGTAATTAGGAAGAAATTTCCGCCGGCACCGGAGCAATCCCAGAAGTCGAACGTCGTGGATATAGACAATCACAACATAGACTGAGTCCATAAGAAGCTTCTCCGAATGCCTGAGGAAGCAGGAGAAAAAGTGTCTTCCTGACATTTAATATTGATTTTTTTTTTTTTTATTACCATTACCAATGTCCTTCCTGAACGTCAAAACAATGACAGTTAAAGGCTCTGTCCCACTACCTCCCCTTCCCCTAGATTTCTGCCCTAACCCTCGTTTTTGCGCGTTCTCGTGTAGGGGTAGGGTGTCCCAATACTGTAGGGAGCAAGGAGGAGTGCTATTTTTCCCTTAAAATCACCCCTCACAACATAGTGAGGTCCGATGCAGGCTTAAAATGAAGTGGGAGATGCAATTACCCAGGATACCTTGCGAACTCAGCGAGCCGGCCAAATTTTTCAACCAAGATGGCGGACACCACTGGAAAGGAACAATTGAAAAAAAAAAGGTTCTCGTCTAAGATTCTAATGGCTAAGCATTGCTGCTCTGTGCTCTGAAAATAGTAGTAGGCTACTACCGGTAGCCACGTCGACGCTGTGCATTCGCTACGTTCACTATGTTCGCTACGCTAATTTGCATATAGTGGTGTCCCATTTCAAAGGGAAAGATCTTCACCCCCACTTCCCTCGTCGAGGGGACTTTACTGTCAATGGCACTCAAAACCAAGTGGAAGTTTTAAGGGGGGAGAAATGGGACAGGGCCAAAGTATATTTTAGAGATTGCCAACTCCAAATCCATGTGCAGCGGCTTAAAGCAAAACGATTGTCAAGAATTGTCCTTCTCGTCGCCGTGATATACATTTGCCAAGGATGGCACAAAAAACTTAGTGTGCATCACACACAGAAATAGGCAATGCATTCACAGTAGTGATAGTTACTGTAGCCCTTGGAGCAAGCACATGGGCTGCACTCCTTAGAAGACAGAAAATGCATTGTTCTTAACACAAGAGTATTTTTTAATAATCCAAAGTTATAGGTACACTTTCATATTTAGGTTGTGCTGCTGTTCATTGAGGTTTAAATTCAGTGTGTACAATAAATCTAATTCCCCTAAAACCCCTAGCCGCCAAAACATCATCAATCTGTTGACAGTAGTATAAAAACAGTATAACCTCCGACACCAGGAAATCAAATAAGAACAAACATGTACAGAAAAGCATTATTTACACTTCTTTTTCTATACTAGGAGAGAGCCTATCCTTAAAAACTTCAGTATGATACCACTAAATATAATGTGAATGACTGCTGTAAGATCTACAGTATGTTGCACTGGACAGATGAGAGAACTTCATGCTAAACAACCCCTTTTACTCTTGTCACACAGTTTTGGACTCTCTGGCGTCTTAGTCTTGCTCACTTGCACACTTACTCATCTCCTCCGTCTGCTGCTTTTTCTCACCCTTTCACACACAAACACCCCCCCCACCTTCCCTAGTCTGCCTCCGCTCCCTGTAGACACCCCTAATAAGGCAACATGTGTTGTGAGTGGCTGCCTCGGGGAGAGGTCACCCTAGTCAGCCGGCCGTATTTACCGTCTCCACGCCTCCTTGTTTTCTTTCCTACTCCTTCTCCCTTGTATTCCCCATAATTGTCATCTTTCATCTGACTCGCTCCTCTGGCTCCTCTGGCTCCAACCCCTTCTCAGTCCTCATCTCCTTCTCTCTCCTCTCTTTTTCTTGCATTCTTTGTGTTTCTTTTGTTTTATTCTACAGTACAGTATTTGCTTCTTCACCTGTCTCTCTCCCTTTCACTTTTCATCTCTCTGTTTACCCCTCCTTCCATGCCAGCCAGCAACAAACATGATAAATCCTCCGTCACTCAATCTCTGTCACACGGGTTCATTTACAATTTTCAAAACAGGCCACACATCATTCATAAAGCTTTTCTTTAAAGTAAACCACACTGGCATAAGACACAATACTTAAAGCCATCCAAGTAACCAAACTGAGGTGGACTATGGGTGAGCGAGTTGATGACAACAAAGGAACTTGTGTCAGACCTTATAACCAGTACACAGGTTTAAGATCTGGATTTGCAGACCTCCTTAACTATCCAAGTTAACAGTAATTGGTTGAAGAATTAGCTCTTCAAATTGGGGTTGGGTGTTTTTGTAAGCCCTTTAAGAGTCTTGCATCTCACTTGCATAATCTGCAACTTTCTCTGCTGTTTTGTACTTTTTTTCCAAATAACATTAAACAAATTATAAATCGTATCACTCAAAGGCCTGCAGCCTGTCCAATTACCATTTCCACAATGATCCCTCCCATCCGGCTTTGTCTCTCTCTCAAATGAGGAATTGTTTTCTGATCTTGACGATGTTACCAGCTGAAAATAAACCTGCACCAATGAGACCACTTGCTTTGACTGTGGACAAATACAAATGTGAAACTCGGTTCAACAATTTCATCTTGCAACACTGGATGTACAAACCAGCCAATAAAACTCAACACCCAGGACATCATGTAAACACCACGAGGTGTGTGACTCAACATCAAAGCATCTCTCTGCTTAACAAACTTTAAGCTGAGAAGCTCAGCAGCACACTGCTCATACTGTACAGGGTGGACTTTCTCCTATGGAAAACATGTGATCCTCTGTTTCCGTCTGCCTTCATGTAGCCTGAGCTTTACTGAGCTCAATGCTTTATGTGATCGACACTGTGACTGACTTCTGTTTTCTTTCAGGACAAATGTATACCATGGTCTTAACTCACAAACACAAGTAATTAACTTTAACACGATGATCATCCTCAGTGCAACAAAATTTTGTCACTTGCTAAACAGTAAAAAAAGATACTTTAAAAGATCAAATTCTTTCTTTTTTTCTTTTTTTTTTTATAATTACTACCTCGGGAATTTGGTTTGAGATTTTCCAGTTACTGTTTGGGCTTTTTTTTTTTTTAAAGAGATTTTTTTGGGGCTTTTCCATTTTTATTCTTGGAGGCTTTTTCATTTACATGATGACATTATTATTACATAGATTAACTTAACAAACAGCACATTTTAAAATGGATGAGACAGCTCATTTAGTGTTATTGTGTAAAATATGTAAATAATTATAGTAATTAGGGCTGCACAATTAATCGCAACTTTATCGAAAATCGCAATACGGACTAGTGCAATATCCAAATGGGGCGCAATATTTGTTAAAGGCTAAATATGTTGTCAAACCATTCTGAATGAAGTATTGTGGTGCTGCAGAGACGTCCCCGCCTACAAATCCTATCCTACAGACTAAAGAAAACATCTTTGTTTGGTACAGATCCTCGCAAAAATCACACTATAATCATTTAAATTTTCAAAATTAAATCATTCCCTCCAATATCGTGAATCACATCGCAATCGCAATATCAGTCAAAATAATCGCAATTAGATATTTTCCTCATATCGTGCATAATAGTAACAGTTTTTGAGACTTTATTGTCTAACCCTACTGAAGATACGTTGGTCATTTTGGAAAATAAAGCTTTATGTAGCCAGAGTAACAGAAGCTATTGCAAAGACTGGTTTTATTGGGCCTCTACCTCACTCAGCAAGTGTTGTGACTAAAGCTGGAGGAAGTACTATTTTTTCCTTCCAAAATTTCTTTATTTTCAACAGTACTCATCTACCTTTTAAGTCAACCTCAGAGGAGAATTTGTACTCACTCATTCATGTGTTGAAGGTGTGCTTTTAAAACTGTGTTTGTTCTTAAGGAGCGTTTCTGTATTCAAATTTCTGTAGGCTACATCCTGGATGACTTTTCACAGGCAACTGGTACCAGACACCTAGTGTTTAGAATAGCAAAGTACGTTATAAGGAAAACTATTAGTAATTTAGCAACTTCTGTGTACTTTGGGCAGGAGCAGACACTGTAATCCAAGCTAGCCTGCCTTTATTAGGAGAAACGGTCTCTGTTTAGGTTCATTTGTACAAATGCACTAATGTTCCCTGAGACATGCACTAATATTAACACATGCACACACATGCAGAAGATGTACTTGATCCAAACTTACACACACACACACACACACACACACACATACACACACATACACAGGTCAAGTGAGAGCCTGAGGTAGCCAAGCAGGAACCTTCCTCCTCCCTTAAACATTTACTCTGGCAGTTGACTCTTTAGATCCAGATCTGCGTTCCTTTCTGCTGCCTTGCATCAACTCTGCTTGACACTCAGCACAGAAGTTCGCCTGCTCTGCTCTTATATGGATATCGATGAGCACAGAGCCCGGTTCTGAGGAGAGACACTTTAGAAGTCCTGGAACTCTTAGAGTGGGACAGAGGGAGGTAAAGGAAAGAGAAAAAGAGAGTGAAGGAGGAGGAAGAGGTGGATGTCATGCCAGAAATGGTTACTTGAAGATTTGGCTTTGTCTTACATCCAGGAACATCTTCACATGTTGTAACATGATGAGGCCACTTAAGGTAACTCATGAGCAGACAAAAGAGTCACACCAATTCATGTGATCAATTTGATACAATGCTTCGTTAGTCATTGGTATATCTCAGAATGATTGCAGGGTAATTTCTGCAGCCTTTCTACTTCCGACTACACAGACAGTTAAGATGAGAGAGAAAAAGATAATATGCAACATAAACCATTTATGTGACTATAACCCATGTTATAGTATGTGCCTTAACACTCTTAGGCATTCAGTACGACTATTAATGGGAATACTATGGTAAATCAGCTCTTGTTTCTTCCCCAGTAGCTCTAAAGTAGACAAAGTATATATCCAAACAATAAAAATATACCTTTTCTGCTATTTCTCCACCGGAGCACATTTACAAATCTATGTTGGTAGGACTGCTATTTATTTCATAATACCAGTATAAATTAGCTTTTTCTCTGTACAACTTTATATAAATGCAACAAAAACTACAACTTAATCACGGTAACCAATACTTTTAAGCCATGTTTCCTGTCAATACCGCTTCTAAATATGTCTAAAATAACCAAACCATGCATTTACTGTAATATTCCCCAACAATTGTTTTTATACCATATCAGAGCCGGTCTATGGAGAGCCATTTCACTCCCTATTTAGCCCCATTGTAACAAATTTGGTTGCAGTTCCACCAGAGTTCCACTGGGGGGTGATCGCAGGCAAGTGCAAAATGAATGGGACTCTATGGAGCTAGACGGCTAAATTTGTCTCTTTCGCCTGATTGTCGTTGAGAAATCTCAGATTTTATTGTAGTTTTTGCAAGTTCAACATGGATTATCAACATGGAATCATCGAAAGTTGAATGAACGAGTACTTACGTCCTTTCAATTTCTTACAGGTTGAGTCGTTGTTGCCCTTAACACGCTAGCATTCTGCTAATGAATGTTGATTGGTCAGTGAACGACATCCGAAGCATCTGAAGCATCCGAAGCATCCGAAGCAGAACCAGAATGTCAGAGTGAATATTTCAGCGTGGTCTTTAAAACATTAGCAAACCTCTTTCTAGCATGTGCATTGACAGGGAGAGCCTAACTTGTCAGCTGTGTTGTCGATGCCTCGAGAGAAAAAAGGAAGTGACTCAGATCTTGCAAACTCTCCAGCCGTATGATGTGTATGACGTCATTGACATTTTAAAAGGCTTTTTAGAACAAAAAAGCCACCCAGCAGTGTGTACTTTCTTAGCCTCCCCTTTCGAATGCAACATTCAAATTATTAGACAAAAAATCATATCCTGAGAAAAGTGGATTTTTAGGGGTATAGCTCCATAGACCACCATTCATTCTGCACTCACCTGTGAGCGCCCTCTATATGGAACCAGAGTGGAACTGCAACCAGTTCAGAAGCCGGAAGTATCCCGAGAGTGGAACTTCTTCCCTTATTGGAAATTCTTTGACCATATGAAGTACTGTATTTGACTTATTGTTTTACCTTGTGCGCTCATATGCCATTCACACTATCTTTCCTCTGCTGAATCCTGGTGCAACCTTCACTCTCACTGGCCCTCATTTATGAAACGTGCATACGACCTAAAACAGGCATAGGACGGGTGTATGCCGATTCCTACGCAAAGTGGGGTGAGTGGCCGACTATCCAAACGAATTCTGTAAACGCACTGCCTGAAAACGCACTTTTTTGAAACCTGGTCTCAGGGTGAAAAAATTCGAAAACGGCTCTCTTTTGGCTTCATTTGGACGGCGAATACGAATACGTCCGTATCGATGATGTCATTGCCACACCCCTCAACCTTTTACCCGCACTAGTGCACAGCCACACATGACTGCGGTGAAGCTAAGCGAGCATATCCCATCTCCATGGTCAAACCAGCTAACTTTATCTAAATACTTTGTCTCTGCTCCCTGACACTTCCCTCTGCCAGTCCTGGATTCTACACAAGATATATTGCTAATGTTACGTAGCTAACGTTAAACATTGCTAAAGTAGCTGACCACTCCAGCAGCAATATATATATATATATAAAGTGGAAGTAGACAACTTATCAACTAGCTAGCTAATCTGTCTGCTTATCAACTCCTTTAACGGATTATACTAATGTTTACCATGGCTTATTGTAGAAAGGCTACCGCAAGAAAAACGTGTAGATTATCAAAAAGACATTGGATCATTAATGTTTGTTTGACTGCCGATGTTAGCTAGCAGAGCTAGCTAGCGCGCTAATGTTAGCGCGCTGCTAGCGCGCTGCTAGCGCGCTGCAATCATTTCCGATGGCAGACAGAATTGCAAAATAAAAAGCAATCCAACAGCACATTATACATTGTAAACAAAGACACGTTTTCTTGCGGCAGCCTTTATAAATTGAGCAGTGGTGAAAGTTATTATAGTCCATGGATGTATTAAGAGAACGTTATAGTCTAGCCATGTTAAGATGGGAAGTGGAAGTGACTATGCTCTTCTTCTCCGTTTTTTGGCAAATTTCTGTAGCAGAAACAGCGCCGCCTATAGGCCTGGAATATGAAGTAGCGCGTTGAGTCATTTACAAATGGATCCGTTTGGACGCAACTATTCTTGAAACGAATCCAGGGAAGACGGGTAAAAAAAAGATCGTTTTGGTACGTGTGGACGTGGCCTCAGGCTACAAAGACCCGAAACCTCAGGCTGCGGGGGACACAAAGTGGGTGAATGATCTAAATCTTTTCTTCAACAGATTTGATGGGTCATTTACCCCTCACCCTGTCCAGTCCTCCCTGCTGCAGCAAACACCACTGTCTGCACCCCCTGTGGTTTGTCACACCCCTGCCATCACTTCCCCACTCACAACCTCCAACAATCAGCCCCCCTCCTCCAACACACAGCACCCCTCCCCCAACCTGTCCTTCACAATGCACCAGGTGAGGAGTGAGCTACGGAGGATCAAGGTGAGGAAAGCAGCGATGGCCTCAGCTCCAGGCTTCTCAAATCCTGTGCAGATCAGCTGTGCGGGATAGTGGGGCACATGTTCAACCTGAGCCTGAAACTAGGGAGGGTGCCACAGCTCTGGAAGACATCCTGCTTGGTGCCTGTGCCAAAGACCCCGCATCCCAAGGATCTAAACAGCTACAGGCCAGTGGCACTGACATCCCACCTGATGAAGACCCTGGAAAGGCTGGTCCTGGTCCATCTCCGCCCCCTGGTGAGCACATCCATGGACCCACTTCAGTTTGCCTATCAACCTGGCACTGGGGTGGATGATGCTATCATATACCTTCTCCACAAATCTCTCTCCCACCTGGAAAAGGCTGGAAGCACTGTGAGAATCATGTTCTATGATTTCTCCAACGCTTTCAACACCATCCGGCCAATGCTTCTGAGGGAAAAGTTGGAGCGGATGGGGGTGGACCTCCACCTCACTGGATGGATATTGGACTACCTCACCAACCAACCTCAGTTTGTAAGGACACAGGGCTGTGTGTCTGACACAGTTGTCTGCAGCACAGGTGCCCCACAAGGAACTGTTCTGGCCCCATTCCTGTTCACTGCAGACTTCACCTACCACTCAGAAAACTGCCACCTACAAAAGTTCTCTGATGACTCCGCTGTTGTTGGCCATATCACAGATGGGGACGACAGGGAGTACAGAGAACTTAACCAAGACTTTGTGGACTGGCGCCAGCGGAACCACCTCCAGATCAATGCTGGTAAAACCAAGGAGCTGGTGGTGGATTCCCACAGGAGCAAGCACTCTCCACCTCTGCCGGTGAACATCCTGGGTATGGACATCGATATGGTTAAATCAGACAGGAAAAGACTGGACAGGCTGACTAAGAAGGCCAGCTCTGTTCTTGGTTACCCCCTTGACGCCGTGGAGGTGGTGGGAGAAAGGAGAATAGTGGCTAAATTATCCTCCATGATGGACGACTCCTCCCACCCCATGCAGGACACTCTGTCAGCACTGAACAGCTCCTTCAGTGACAGGCTGCTGCACCCGCGCTGTGTCACTATACCGCAGGTCTTTCCTGCCTGCTGCTGTCAGACTCTACAATCAGCACTGCTCTCAGTAGATCACATGGACAAAATACACATACCAGGACTGATAAAACATAAGACATACAATAAAACATGTGACTTTGCAGTTACTGTAAATACATTTTACTATTTTAATATTTACTCTATTTAATATTTATTATTGTTGTGTGTTAACGTGTGTCCTCTACTTTCCTCTTATCCCTTGCTGCTGCAACAGTGTGAATTTCCCCATTGTGGGATTAATAAAGGATTTTGAATCTTTTGAAAAGCAAGGCATTTATCAATTTGAACGTGAGCGTAGGCTGCGATAAAATCTCACGTCTGGTCTGAACTCGTGTGCACAAGTTTTCCAGTGTGACTAGCGGTGGTTCATAGTATAACCACCCGGTTCAGTGAAAGTGTGTAGTGTGGACTTGCGGTGCAGCATGTAATCAGTTTAACAGAAGGAGAAGTCATCAGTTGATCACTTATCAGCAATGGCAGATCGGGCTCTTTTAGAAGACCTCTATGCGCCGGTACAACAGTGCACACATACGCACACGGGCCACAGTGGAGCGCTCCATCGGATTGATTAAGGGCAGATGGCTCTGTCTTGCATCAGCGGGGGGGACACTACTATACATGCCAGAAAAAGTCTGCAACATTGTTTTAGCCTATGGGGTTCTGCACAACATCGCGCAGGAAAACAGGGTGCCATAAATGTAGTGATGGAGCCAGATGACCCGATGCCCTGAGAGCAATGTCCAGCACAGCCCCAACTGGGGCTATACGAAGGAGACAGGATATTATTCCTCGCTTTTAAAAGGTATAGTTGTTATGTTAGGCAGTGATACTCAATACAGGAAACATGACAATGTACAACATTTTTATTTATTCTTCATGTTTTCAGTTCTCTTTTAAAGTGTCGTTAATGGCCACAAGTGAACGATTTATTTCTGCCATTGACCAACATATTTTGGCTTGTTTTTCCTGCCCCTCTGCTGTCAGGGTCGGGTCGGCAGAGGACACGCGCGCTCTCCCTCACAGCTCACGGTTGCTTGGCTCAGACCGATGAAAAGAAACATAAGTAAAATAAAAAGACGCTGCATAAACTCCGCTACTGTGTGTTTATTTAAATATAAGTACACCTACATGTAGGCTTAAGAGATTGCAATATAAGCCTGTATATTACTATTAGGACTTTAGCATACATGTGTCAAGGATGTATAAATTAAATAAACTTCAGCTGGAGTCCGATTTACTACGGCAACACTGTTGACCGCATCAGTGATCTCTCTCCATTCCGCATTCTTTCTACAGCCTTTAATACCAGTTTTCAGGCTGCCAAATAGTACACACGTTAGTGCAAATGAACCTGAGATAGCAGGGTTTAAATCTCCAACTCTGAAAAGTACCGCTTCTTAGCCGGATTACGTCTCGCCATGTTGTAAATTGTAGGGGCGAGGCCTCAAAACTGAGAATATATAGGGGCGTGATATTTAAATTACGATTGTTTCCAGCTGCTGCATTTATCAATGTACGACCATTCTTACGCTCTGATTGGTGTGATACGAACGTTTCATGAATCACACGTGAAGCCTGTCTAAGATGATTTCTGCGCTCATATCTGCACTGGTTTCTACGTTAGGTTGATAAATGAGACCCAGTGTGTTTTTCAAAAGGAAACCTTAACTGACTGGATTTCAATGCTATAGAAATATATCTCAGCAACGTCCAAAAACACCACTACTACCAGTTACTGTATAATACCAGCATGATTGTTCCCATACATACACATAAAATGATACCATAACATACCATAAATAGATATATCGTTAGGTATACATGGCACATAATGGACAATGAACATCCTTGAATACAGGACCCATTTAGGAGCATGGATGTGGTGGCCATCATCACTGATTCAAGTCAAGTAACCCAAACAGCGGTCATGCATTGAGAAAGAGGCCAGCATGGTAGCAGGCCAGCTGGAGCCTGTTGACAGCTCCCTGCCCTCTGACATGCTAAGTGTAGACAGCAGGGTGCTGAGCTCAAGCTACAAGTTAACTGGTGCATAAGACCACATTCAGCAGCCCACACACCTGTTGAATACAACTATGATGGAAGGTCCGTGTGCTGCGGTCAGTTCCTCTTTAATTAGGAGCAGGAGAATGATGAAATGATGTAAAAGCAGATGCTGATCGAGTTGGAGTTGTTCAAAATCTTGCTAAGGGACACATCAATAGGATAGTTTGCTGTTCGGAGAATTTACTTTTTTCCTCTGCCTTCTGCATTCTGCAAACACCAACAACACAAAAGAGGAGCTATATCTCAGCATTGCCTCAAGTAAAAAGTGCAACTGCACTTGTTTTCTAAGGGTGAAACATACCTGAAACTACTTTGTATAAAAGCTTGTTGTTCTGGTGTCCATTTGCTGACCAACAAAAACAACGTAGAAGTGCAACCAAGAAAACGAAGCAAAGCATAAATGCTTTTGTTCATACATATATTTTAAACTATTGTCTTACTGTCTTATTATTATTATAATTGTAGTATTATCTTTTGCCGCATGAGGCAACACAATGGTAACCGAGCCCACTGACGAAAGCCCTTGCATTTGCAATATTACGGGTCTCTGTGGCGACATTCCACGGAAAAATCACAAGCAGCGCACAGTTAATGACGTGTTTCCATCACCCAGCAGTGGCTGGTCTGCCAGAGAGGGTAGGCGGAGCTAACGCTACAGACTTGCTCTTCAACTGTAAACTGACTGACGTCACACAGGCGAAACAGGTTAAGATCTCTGGGAAGTGACATCTAAAACACACCTGCAATTAGCGCTTATCGCCATAGGTGCTGCCAAACAGAACGAAGTGGAGATCTTGGAGATTGTTAGTGGCGTGCAATACTGCAATATTTGGTATTGATCCGATACTAAGTAAATACAGGGCCAATATCGCAGATACTGATACGATACCAATACGATACTGATACTTTTTAATAATCAAGATGGATGAATTTTCATGACCTTTAGCCAAAGTGTTTTTGTGATTTTACATTTGGATTATTAATACCTTAAAACCAAGGAGATAATTTTCATATGCTTGTATAAATTTGTTGTGTTACCACTCTATCTTACAGTCTTTTTACAAATTATACAGCTTGCCGTTGTTTCATTTTCAGCTTGAAAATATATTAGCCACACAGCGCTCCTCTTCCTCGGCCATTCTTCTGCTCCTGCTTGTGTGTGTGCTGCTGGCCGCCGCCGGGCCTGGCTGCTTGCTTGCTTGCTTGTTTGCCTGGTGCCGCTGAGTGACGTGACAGAACAACATCAAATCACAAGAGGGGGGAGGAGGACCAAAGTGTTACTGCTCCGCGCTGTGACAGGAGCAGCACTTACACAGACACAGACAGCCAGTTTTGATGAAACTGCAGCAGTGCATACTGGAGAGAAACTGAAACTAAAGTGTCTATCTCATTACACTGGTATTCATCAATATCAATACCAACGTTGATATCCATATTATCGATATTTGGATCAATCCGCCCACCACTAGAGATTGTAACTCGAACAAGGAATGTAGGCTTTCAACAAATGAATGCATGTTGCTGGGTGATAATACAAATGTGTCTACAACACTTGCAGATGATTGCAAAGCTGCATTCTTATATGTAGATGAACCGAATCCAGTGGCAGAGGGTAAAGCATGGGGCCAGCCAGTAAACCTGTCTCTTGATTTTGACGGGTGCAGCAGGTGCCGAACTGAGTCACACACACACATACACACACACACACACACACACACACACACACACACACACACACACACACACACACACACACACACACACACTATAAAAACAAAACTGTGGGGAATGACCACTGTTGGAACAACACACCAGCCCAACACATAGCTGATAGATCAGCTGAACACACATATCGCCATGCAGCCATAATCTGGAGGTTGGAATGCTAATACCCGAGTGGTTACTTGAGACAGCGCAAAGCAACAAGAAGGACGCTTGGTTGGGACACTACTTTCAGTCCTCCAGGAGAGAAAATTTAAACTAGACACCCGTCACACCCGTTTTTTTGGCACCAAAGTTTGCCTCCGCTACTGGGTAGTTTGGCAAAAAATAATAAAGAGTGACAATGATTGAGTTTCCCAATCTTAAAGACATTTTGTGCAATACTAAAACTAGCTGCCAAACTTTGTGATTCTTTTTAGACATCATGCACCTTGCAAATTAAGTGAATCATATTTGATCTGTGAACTGTAAGTGATTCTGTTTCAACATACTCTGCAATGAGTTTAAACTATATCTAATGGTTTAAATTAAAAAGTTCACATGTTGTTTTTAAGTTTACAACTGAATTTAAAAATATGAAACAAACAATGGCTGGTTAACAATCAAACTGACAGAGATCACATTTACTAGACTTTTTTCTAGTCTACCACATGAGGCGTGAGGTAACTTCTGTGCCTTTAAATCTCTTGTTATGTAAAGGGTGGTTACATTATCCTATCTGATGCCAGATGACAAGTTATTACAAATATTTTAACATTTACATTACAAGGACGCTAGTTTAGTACAAAAAGGAAAAGAAATAGCCTAACATAATGGCCAAACGTGCTTTAATCTATTTAGCATATATATACCAGAGAACGTACAATCTGCAACTCAGCACAAAGCTGAGTGATGAATGGTTGTCAGATTCATCATATAAGAACTATCTGCTTACTTACTGACCTAATATATATATCTTGATGTATACCATAGCATGCATGAGATCAAACTAAGAAAGAGAAAGTGATACTTACAATGTTTTAGCTCCAATAATAAGGCACTGAAAGAAATGCTTCACAGGTGAAGTCCATGTATCCCAACAGCAGAATTCAGGGATATGCATCTACCCAACAAAGGGTCTCACTAGTTCCTTATTCAGAGCAGATAAACCCAAACAGAGGATCCAAAGTCATCCACCATTAAGCAGATCCAACCTCAGCAGCCGACAAATATAGGCTGGTGCTTTCCCACTAGCTCTGCCGCACCGGGCCAAATAAATCAGTCCAGGAACAGCCGAGCAAAGAAGAAAGAAAAGAAGGGAGAGGGAGAGAGAGCGAGTGGGGTATGCAGGAGAAGGGTAAAGGAGAGAGACGGGGATGAAGCTGAGAAATAAAATACACAAGAGGGGTGCTAGAACAGATAATAAGTGGTTCTTCAAACTATTCCAAAAGTCAAAACTGTGGTTTCTAAAACGCCCATTCTTGTAAACCAGGTTTGAGACCGTAGTCTGATAGTTGAGACTGTCAGTGAGAGGTGACACAACACTGCTTCCAAGGAGCTTGGGAGGTGTGGGCCAAAATCGGCACGGTAACCTCATCCCACAGCAACCATGTAAGGGCTGAAGAGAGCGGCCTCGATAGACGGGCATCTGCCATAAATAGCCAGGAAGCGTCGGGCTCCCAGCGCAGGGGGATCGAATCAGCTGTTAAACTGCAATCCAGCAGCACAGTGTCCAGGCTCTGCAGGGGCTCCTGTACTACAACACTGCGGTCTTACAGCAGCACAGAGCTGGAATACATTTCATTTTGCTTTATATGTGTTATCACATTTGTATGCATTTCTGCCAAACAACTAATAATGCATCCAACTGTAGAATACATTTGAATTTCCGGATCATCAGTGTTATAAACACAGCATTGTACGACTTTAAAGGCCACAACTGACTCAAACTAAAGATCCCAATCTGACTACTCAATCTGCACTGCAGTATCTCCGCTAACAATGAAAAGTCAAGCAACTGTTCACCTCCAAAAATGGAAATGAGTGAAGCAAGCAAACAATTATTTAACATTTTGTATATATGTGTACAATATGTCTCATTAAAGGACAAAAAAATGTAATGCATTGAAGATGTAGGCAAACACATAACATAACATTTCATTTTAGAAACGATTGTTGGGCATGTTGGAATTTAAAAGTTATTTTACCAATTAGTTTGGAATGGTAGGCTACAACTCCAAGGGCATGAACTTTAAGTACGGACAGTAATTTTCACATGGGTGTGAGCATATTATGGATGGGTAAAAAAATTTACAAATATTGTATGAGTCAAAGTGGAAAGATGCATGCTATATATAAAAGGACTAGAATAAACAGATAAAGGTATTCTCTGACTTTACATACTCTGGTGGAGAAGAAGCTGTGTTGGTATTATATTATTATATTTTGGCTCCATCTTGTGGACATACTTTAAGAAGTAGGAGTATGCAGCCCCTTGTGTGTCTTATTTCTACTACATGTGTTTACAACAAACACATCTAAATGTAAGAAGTAATCTACTCCTTTCAGTTTCATCTTCTTCCCCAGGATTGGGCAAAGAGGTTATAGGGTGTGGTACAGTCGAGAATGCAGTCTATTTACAAGGAGGACAACTGTGCCATTAAGGGAGTTACTTATTCCCCAAGCAACAGAGGCGAACATGTCATGACAGTAGTATAAGTGTACACAGTAATGACAGATATGTAGTTTACTTACAGTGGTATAGCTTGGAGGCTGAGGCAGCTGTGATGGAGGGACAGCTGGAGATTAATGGCAGTGAGGCATGAGGAGTGGCAGCAGTGGAACTGTTTGAGGACATTTAACATCCACAGTGGAAAAAAGCTGTGCTATACTAGATAATTATAAAACACGGACAATTATATAATCTCATATGTGATGAGACTGTATTATAACTACAATAGATCAGTTTTACATTCATTGGCAAACATCAAATATTAAAATGGTCGATATTTGACATAGGAATTACACTAAACACCATTGTGGGAAAACTGTAGAGTTTACCATGAGTGAGGTTCCAGCAGTTGTCATATTAACTACTGTATTAGCGGTTAGAAAAAGCATTACTTAGCTACCACTACTACTAACCACTAACCTTAGTCATATTAGCATAACGTTATCAGTCAAAATAACAATAATATCACTGGTAACATATTATTTTGTAGCAGCAAACAGGTAACGGCAAACATTATGTAAGTGTTAAATGGTGTCCTGTTAGCTACTAAATATGTTAAAATGTTGGAGAAAAGATTAGCTAACTTAACTTACATTGTTTTATATTATATTATATATATAGTATTTTTTTTAAGAAAACCTGTTCTGAATTGTGGTTAGCAACAAAGGTAAGAGCACACACCACAACATAATATTCTGTGGGAAATCACTGTGAATAATTCCAGAAATCGTTATCCTATTTGGGACTAGCTTAACCGTTAGCTACAGTAACGTTAGCCTAACTTACCTTAGCTAACCTTAGGTGTAGCAGTTAACTAGCTAGCTAACGTTAGCTAGTATGGTAAATACAAGCCTACAGCTTAAACATCTGTAACTTTGCTGAATGAAAGTTCAGTTGTTTTCTGGAGTTCTTTATCTATCAAGCCAAGCTGGTAAACTTGCAGCACCAAGTTATTGCAGCATTTAAAGTAACGTTAGTGAACTTACTGTTAGCTAGGCTAACTGACACCTGGTCGGGCTGATGCCATGCCAATACCATGTTCCGGCTGGCTAGCAGGTGCTGTTAAATAAAAACATGAAAAAAATATTAAATACTTTTACTTTTAAATGATATTGATAATGGCTAGTGAGAATAAGCATAATACATTAATCATGTAGCCAAAGCTATTATTTTTATTTGATTAACTTTAAGTATTTATATATAATTGATTAACATTTATGTTTTTACAGCATATGTGTTTATAGCCCTGTTATCATCACCAACATTAACTGTTATGCCAATGTCAATGTCTATATTAGTAGGCTGTATCATTTTGTTATATGGCTAGATATCATAGCATTCTCCATTCAAAGTGGGTTGTTTTACTGAAACATTGGCTAATTTGAGGTGCATAAATCTGAACTAAAACCAATCCTACAAAAATTGCATTATAAATTGTGAATTTATCTGTGAATATTAATTTAATAACCTATATATAAGCCTTTTCATTATTATGTTTAGACCTAATTTAGTTATTGTTTCCACTAGCACTGACAGATGCTGTATGGACGATCATAATGTGACAACCTATAACGTTATCCCAGTGTACAACCCCTCCTCTTCTTATCCCCCCCTGCTGTGTCAAGCATCTGCCAACGTGCCTCAGAGCAAAGCATTGGGATGTTAGTGAAAAGAAAGCTTACCTATATAGGGATCAATAAAGTATCACATCAGAGGAAATACTAATCAGACTTCTCACTCTTCTTTTAGAAAGAAATGGCACACAGGAATTTGAACAGCGTCTGAGGATGGATGCCATCCAAGCACAGAGAGCAGGCTGGGAGGTTTTCACAAGGTTCAGCTCAAGTATTGTCTTTGCCAACGCTTTGATCAAGCAAGTGGAGCTCAGTGTGACAGTCTGGCAGGGTAATTGGGCTGAAATTGCCAGTACACAAATGTACATGTGTGAAAACACACACATGGCCTGTGCACATACGCCCCTTTTTATATTGCCTTAATATTACTTTACGAATAGAAGTCAACTCTTGCAGGAGTTAAATTTGAAAATGAAATATTTAGGCTTTGTAAAATATGAGACTTATTATGACAGCATTCCTGCTGCAATTGCTGTTGACTACTGTTTATGTTTGTCTTGCTTCCTTGTGTCAATTTTCATACAATAATATGCATTTTAGAAAGAGGAAGTTGCATATTTAAAATATTTTACAAAGAACAAAAAAAGTATTATTTTCCCCAGTGGATATGTAAACCTTATACAGTACATGAAATATATCCCATAGATGGCCCCTCGGCAATTGATCACAAACACAACTTTCATGCAAAGAGTTTATTTATGAATCAGACTGCAGTATCATACAACAGTAGCACAATCATATGACTATGGATTATGCTCATATTTATAGATACAAAGATAAAGGCATGTCTTAAAGGAAAAAAAAATGAATGAGTTCTCTTTTGAATTACTCTAAAAATAGCTTTTTAATACTTGGCATAGTTTTGTAAATTAAATTATGAAACATAATGTTTGCCCACTGGATTTACTATTGGAGTACCAAATGCAATACTTTATGAAAAACATTTTTTTCCTTCCTTTCTTGCATTTCATGTAAGGAAGAAAAAAAGATGTCAGTGAGTACAAAAAGCACTTAAATCTCGTATGAAAATAGAAAATATTACAAGTGTGCATAATTACTTAATGTTGCACATAACCTGCAGTACAAAATGACACTATGTTAAAGTGTACCTGACATGCCAATTATTCGGGGGCGTATGTACTGAAATAGCTATTTAAATGTCATCAGGGGCAGTTTACACACAAGACCGAGGCAAAGCCTTTCAGTCTCCAAAATGAATTGAAAATGAGATGTGTCAGTAATTATGGACATGCCAGCTTATCCTCCCTGTGGTGCTGACCATGGGCTTGTCTTGAAACACTGAATCTCATCCTGTGTCCTGTAAATTATGCTTTTTGTATTATTTGAAGTTCACAGTTTTGATTCAGTGTTTCTACAGAAAAACAACATGAAAAGCAGAACTATCCACAATGCTACTGTACCTCTCCAGCCAGAGGGATGGCAGAACAGTAAGTTGTTTTTAAAAACCTAAGGTATGAAACAGTGCTTAGTAAGTTAATATTTGGCATTGCCTGGAGTATAATGTAATGCACACATAATAAGGCGACATGATTATCCCAAATTTACAAGAAATGTTTTAAGTTCTAAGACAAAGTTCTGAGTTGATAAAATGCTACAACTGTAAAATGCTACATAACAATTAAGTGATACTTGGTGAGTGATTAAACAGTGATGGTTTACTACAAATCTGTTGATGCGTTACATCAATGCAGCACTGCTGTTGTGGGAAAAATCACGTAACTGCAAACTTGTTTTTTATCAACAAGATGATTTTTTTAAAATCATTATTAAGGTTTTGAGTTATGATTTTAAATGTATTAAAATCCCTTGTATTTAAAAAAAACCCTCTCTTTTCATACTTTTTGCAAATTCGTGGTTTTTAGCCAAAAATAGCATACTGCATTGTATCCTTTAGTGCAATATGTGTTGGGGACAGCAGAACATTTTACACAGAATGAACACACTTTGCAGTGAAAGAAACAAAGACAGAATGGAGGTACTTAGGAGTAGAAGGAGAAGAAGAGAGGGAGGGTGGAAGGAAGGAAGGAAAATAAAGAAAGTTCCCAATTTTATTTCTAAACATGTTTTGAGGAACCAACAACAGAACAATACATGATTTGAATTGGAAGACAATACATACAATATAAAGACAAAAAAAGACACAGGTCATGTCTGACCACCAACATAGGAAATACAGCTGAGATGGATTAATGTATCAAATATCACAAGGAGCGTCTAACATTGACTCTGTCAGCGTATGAAAAAGCACTATCAAATAGGATATCATGGCACAATCAAAAAGTTTCCATCACAACACTGGCAATGATGAATCCTATCGCTCACTGAAATCGAATCGTGTGATCAAGGCATACCACAGGGCCATCCCTTCTTATATCATTCTGTTAGATTTTAAAGCACTAGAAAATTATGTATACTCTCATTATGATACTATACAGACATATGATACTTTCAGCTTGATTTAAGTGTTGAGCAATAAAATGTCATGGTTAAATACAAAATATCTCTTAAAATATTTAAAATATACTTTATTTTGTACATTATGCAAACTGATTAACAATTCAATGATAACAAAAATAATTTTTCCATGAAATGTTGTCTCTTTGCGATACTGATGTATGAACATATATATCATGAAGTAAAGCACCCACCCCCTGTTAAGCACCCATATACCCTGACACGATTCCATATCCCTGTAATATGATTTGAATGACACGTTCACATTAAAACTCCTGACAATGGTTCCTACAGGTAGCTCCACTACACCACTGAGCTGTTTGTACAACAATATTGCTCTATCTATCTTTTTTTTTATCTATATCCCTATATCCATCTAAATTAAAGTTTATCAAATTTGCCAACCACCAATTATACTCAATCCGTGCCTTTATTGCTTCCTGAAATTACCTGGAAATGGGAGCTATACATCGGATTGATTGGAGGACTAACACACATCTAGTTAAAGAAGGCAATTCCCCCTGTCGTAGCGAAGAACCAATGTAACGTATAATAGGTCACTGGTCTATCATGTCACGTGGTGTAGAGTCACTCTTCATTGAAGAGCTCTATATGTTATGGTTGCAGTGTGTACAAAAGCAATGAGACAGGGCACAATGTCGTTAAATAAAAAAAAAAAAAAGGCTAATTTATCTCATCTAAAAAAATTAAATCAAAACAGTTCTTGAGCCAGAGACAGTGATTTCCAGTTCTAAAACAGCTGTCGCCTCACCACGACAATCAGATACGCAGTTTATTTTGGTGTGGTTTAAATGCAACAGAACAGGTTTGTGTCAATAACCCTTCTTAGTCTATGTTAGGTTAAACATAAACGCTTACATTCATATCCTTAACAGCTCACTCGTAAACAAACAGATTCGTTCAGTATGCGAAAAATTTCTTGACTGTATTCACTATGGACATTTTAAAAGTTCTAGAATGCACAACAGAATTGCATAATGTCTGTCAATGAGAAAAGCATAGGGAGGATAGAATAGAAAGGACAAGCCGCTACAAGAAGACTAACTAGTTGAAACCCTCTTAAGGGGATGGGCTTGGGGATGGAGGAAAGATGGGGTAGTGGGAAGTCAGTTTGGGAAGGCTGGGTAGGGATTTGAAGTGGAAGTTGCCTCAAAAGTTAAAGGGGCACCTCCCTTTGGCAGTGGAACAGCACTCTTAGTAGTCAACGCAGCGCCGAGGGTGAGGGTGTACACAATGCTCTTGTCGGACAAGAAGGCCATTTCAGTGTCAAGATGAGATGAAGGCATTCTAGTAGGCAGCCAGGTCACAGTGTTAGAGCTAAAAACCTCAGATGGAGATGATGGACGCAGTCTTTCTACACTTTCACCACTCTGCTTGGATCATGGGGTTCTGGGACGTAAAGAAGAAAAATATTAATTGACAAAAAAGTGTATTTTTTAGTCATATCATCATAATGATCCAAAACCAAAGAAGGGTAGTAAGGTGCAAAGTGCAAAAAATAACCTGACAAAAACTGCAATATCTAGCACAGTCAAAAATAATTTCCTTTTGACGGTACAGTAAATTATGTGTTTTCTAGTATGCTTTGCATTTATTGTTTGTTTCAGTGACATAAATAGTAATATTTTTAATGGATTTGAATTCACCGAGGAGGGTAGTAGACTTGCACTGTCTTAGGGCACTGACACCATCTTGTAGAGATGTCTTTAACAGCAAGGTCCATTGACAGTCTCTTCAATTTGGATAACTTGCACTCTAAATTCAATTCAATTCAATTCAATTTTATTTATAGTATCAAATCATAACAAGAGTTATCTCGAGACACTTTACAGATAGAGTAGGTCTAGACCACACTCTATAATTTATAAAGTCCCAACAATTCTAGTAATTCCCCCAAGAGCAAGCATTTAATAAGATTTAGGTTTATAGGTTTTAAGATTATTTGCACACGTGTGCTCCCTTACTTACACAAAACTATAACCTTTCTTCTAGATTTGGGTTTTTAAGATTGGTGAGGAAAAATTCCCATAAAGTATTAAATCAAATATATTGTTTCAGCCATCTCTCTTAACAAGGTTTGATCTCTCCTTTACACAATTTTGGTAAAAAATTACCCATGTACCATACAATGACTCTGTTTTCTAAATAGCCATATGTTTATAATTTCCTATCAACACCTATGATTTTCAAAGCAAGAAATTTGTCAGCATTTAAATCACATTTAATCATGGTTTAGTCTGCAGTCGTCCTGAAGCATGCATAATAAATCTGTGGATAGGGACAGTGAAATCATGATCATTGAAGATGAAGAAATATTTGCATTGGTATTTTCCTTTTAGATTTAGTAGTCGATACTAAATCTGTGTGGCCCAAGTACCACAAGGGAAATAAATGTTTTACTATTAATGTTGCCCTTGATAATTTCAAAATGTGGGTATATTTGTAAAGCTGTACAGACAGACATTAATTTTTACACAAAAAGCCTCAAAGTTTAATTTACATCCTTATCTTACCTGAAAGAGATGACTCCTCATCTTGCAACACTGTCTCCTCAGAGACCTGCTGTGAATGGGTGATCTCTTGAGCTTGATCGTTCTGTGTGTCTCTCTGAGGAGAAGGGTGGGGCTCCTCCTCTTGTTCGTCCTTGCCCTCTCCCTCTGCCTCCCCCTCCCCAGAGTCAGTACTCCTAATGCTGAGGCGCCTCATACGATACATAACGTCCACCTCCCTCATCCGGGCCAGGTGCTCAACTGCCACACGGCCTGGAGAAATAGCCAGCTTGGTCTGCAAGGCTTCCATTCGGTGGGAGGGGCCCTTGCTCCTCCTCTCCCCCTCCAAGCTAAGAGACAGTCTGCGGTCTAGATTTGGGGGAACTGAAAGTGGCAGCCTATCTGGCGGAAACTCCGGTAACCCTGGGTGGTCTCGCCCCAAATGAGTCCGTAAACCAAGTCTATGCTCTGGAACAGCAAATGGCATCTTTTCTTGCTCCTGCTTGTCATCAGGCATTGTACTGTCTTGTCCCTCACACTCACTTTTCACTTCAGCAGTTTGTTTGTCTGTACCACCCTGAGGTGTTTCTCTTGTAATGGCTTCCTTCTCTCCTAATTCTACTTCCTTAGTTATTGTTTCACTAACACTGTGGTCTGCTGGCACATCAGTTGCTGATATTGTGGATGCGCTCTCCTTTGTAGCTCCATTCGCTGGTATGCTTTCAGCAGGATTAACTGCGCACAAATTATCCAAGTTTTCTGCCGGAACATTGTCTGTTGTTTCACCCCCTCCCACATTTTCCTGTGTCATTGAATGCTGCTCCCTTGATTCAGCACACAGGTCAGACTCTGACTGATCCAAACTTGAGTCATTTGGCTCCTCTGTTTTTATATCTTCTGCTGGACTTTCTAACGCAACACGTTGTGGTGGACTGCCATTTTGATTGGTCGAGCTGTCCGAGCTGTTCTCCTCATGAAGTGGAGGTAATGGGCCCTGTCTCATCTGATTCTCAAGCTCTCTTTTACAAATAGGGCACTCCTCCTCTGATTCAGCACTGAGATCTTGAAGAGTCTCTGCATCATTAGGTTTAAAACTGCCTGCGGATGTTTTATTGACATCCGTTGTGTCTTTAGGCTGACGCAAAGTCTGGCATATGTCCTCATAATCAGGAGGACTAGTGAGCGTAGAAGCATCCTGCATGGGCTGTCTATCTGCCCATGGCATCTCAGCTGCTGCGGTGCGCGTTGTTGGACTGAAGTCACAAAGTGGTGTCTCAATAGGCTCATCTGGCAGGTCTAGTTTCACTGTCCTGCCATCATTGCTCCGTCTGCGCGAAAGATGTGAAACAACCCTGTATTCTCGGAAGCCTGGCTCCCGAGGTGGGACAGGGAGCTCCTCCCTAAGCTGCTTGCTGAAGGTTACCGACTTTGTTGCAGGCCTGGAGAAGGCGCTCTTGACTTCCCTGTATTCTGGGTCAACAGACCAGCTTACTGCACTGCGCCTAAGGCTGCTGGGCTTGTTGAGAGGTTCTGATGTTAATCGGATTTTGATACTTTCAGGGATTTGAACAGAACCATTTGGGACTTTATTGCTGGCAGTGCCTAGCTCCAATATGTCTTTGTAGGCCTCGTTGAGGTCCTCTATGCACTTATCAACGCTGGGCTGTTTGCTGCTCTGCTGCTGCTGTTGATCCTGGACTTCTTTTTTGATAGTCTCCAGCTCTTTGATAGCATCCCATGGACGCTGGCTGGCCGGTTTCAGCAGAAACTGTTCAAATGCCTCCTGCCCACTATTTGCTGCTGGTTTGGTCTCCTCCACATTTCCTGAGGGTGGTACTGCTGGCTGCTGAGCTGTGCTCTTATTCAGCTGGTTGGAGAAGTTGGCGGTCAGGGAGAAGGCGCTGTTGCTTGACAGTTTCAGGCTCTTTACTCCCTTTATAGGAAAACTGAAGGCAGTGCCCACTACACCGCTGCTATCAGGAGGGACTTCAGTGCCGGGAGGGACAGGGTCTTGTTGTGCTTCCTTGTTTTCAGAGGCAGGTTTTTGGGCCTCTGGGCTAGTTTGTGTCTCCTGGTCTCGATACTGGTTTGCAGGCCAGGATCCCGACAGTTTCATCTCCTTGTAATGGTTTATCTTAGGTGGTCTACAGGGTACTCTTTTAAACATTTTGCTGCTCGCTCTACTGCTTGTTTTGCTGCTCGCTATGCTACCAGTTAGTGCTTGCAGCTCAGCTTCAGCTGAAGATGTGCTTTGGAGACTTTGGTTTGTTAAATGGCCAGTTTTGTTGTCACTTGGACTGTCCGCCGGGTCTGGTGACTTCTCGTTGTTGTTATTCTGATCACGAATTGTCCCGCTGAGCTGCGGAGTAACAGGTACAGACACCAAACAAAAAATTGTCTCACTGAGTCTCTTTTTTAGATTCTTGGATTTGTCCTTCTCCGGTGGTTCAGGTTGTTCCACTTTTTTTACTTCTGTCACAGTTTCAGAGACACTCTGGTCAGCTGACTTGCATGGGGGAGGTGGTGGTTTACCCAGAATAGATGAAGGAAAAAACTGACTACGGTTTTGTTCGGGACCTACACTGTCACTTTTTTTGTTTAATCCCCTGTTGCACCATCGATTGCTGCTGTCGTTGTCATTGAGAGATGTTTTGCGGCTGTCGGTATTGAGAGATGACCCCTGTTGGGGAGGAAAGGCACTATCATGTGTAGATTGTCCTAAAATCGTAGCAGACGGAATTTCTTTGTTGATGTTACGGATCTTGTCTGAGTCAGTGAGAGAATTTCCGCTAGGCCCTCCTGAGATTTGCTTCACTCTTGGGTCTTCAGTTGGTAATTGACGGGCATGACCTGGTTGTTCTTCATGTCCAGAGGGTAATTGACGGGCATGACTTGGTTGTTCTTCATATCCAGAATGTACCTGTTTTCGATAGGATGCACCACGATCTCCATAGTGTTCCAGCCATGAACCTGCCTGTCTGTAAAACCACCTTCCAGGATCTGAGCTGGGCATCTGTAGAGCTTCAGCCCTCCATCTTAGGTTTGCCATTTCATTGCGGTTGACTGAAACTGATCTTGGAGGTGGGCCTCTTCTATAAGATGGGGGTGGGATGTAGCCAGGTGGCTCCATTCCAGAAATGGCAGAGTGTTGTGCGAAATAGTCTTGTCTCAGCTCCCCAACCCTTGGATAGTAGATAGGCCTTTCTTTTTGTTTGGCACCCTGGTCTATAGCAAGCATTTCTGCGCTACCTCTAGTCTGCTGGTGAATCTCATATGACGGAGGCTTTAAAGGCCTGCTGAACCTGGGCTTTGGTAAAAGTGCAACATGGCTGCTTGGCCCTGCATTCCTACCCCACCGGTCCCTGACAACAGCACCACTATAGATATACCTACTATAGGGCCCAGAGAAGACAGTGCTGCTTATCCTCTGTTGTCTATCAGGTAAGCTAGGCCTGGATGGAATGAGCTCTCTGCTGGCAATTTCTTCAGGTGACAAAACTCTGGGGAGAGACTGAGACTTTGCTTTAGTTCTAGGGTGAAAAAAACCCTCAGGTGTCCTCAGGCGGTACTGGTCCTGAGCCCACCTGTCCCCATCCCCATCCGACAGCTGCCTTCCCAGGCCCACAGCAGGCCTCCACTCCTCTGTACCGAGGCTCTGGCACTTCCTCTCCCCAGTCACCCTTAGCTGACCAGGGGCTGCATCCAAGTCCCTTAGCCAGGAAATGTCCTCCCATAACTGCTGCGCTTGCCTCTCTGCTCTGTGTTCCTCTGCTGCAATCAGGGCCTGTGGCCTCCATGCACCTGCAGAGGCCCTCAGCTCCCTGCCATCAGCATAGTCCAGGAGGATGCTGAAGTCCTGGCCTCGCCTCCGCCAGTAGGAGACATCCCTCTCATCATGGCATAGCGGCTCTGAATAAGTCAAACTGGGAACATCATAGAACCTATTAAGACAGAAAAGTTCAGTGTGAATAAGACAAAAAATGCCAGAATGAGAGTGAGGTGGACTCTGAATTTAAGTCGCCACTTGCAAACAGTTATAATTTTTCGGAGTATGATTACAGAAGTTGCAAGATGAGTGACATCTGACACACAGTCATTAGGTTTAGAAAAACATAGTGTCTAAAAGGCAATATTTACATTTACAGTTTTCTGGTATTCCAAAGTTTAAAAGAAACAATAACAAGGCACTATTGATACTTTAAACTGTCTGCAATGAACAGGCTTTCCAAACACAAAACAAAATGACTTTTATCTCTATTAACAACCTTTTAAGATTTGATAATTGTGTCCATGCCAGTCTCAAGCATGTGTTTTGGCTTTGGCAGTATTGGCTTTCCAACGCAACTTAATCAAGGAGAGCCAGCACATATGAGACAGAAGTGCTTGAGTCAGCGGCTCCCAAGTCCCTTGAAGAAACCATGAAATTGTGATGCTACTGCAAAATGATCTGCATATTAAATTGTGCTGACCTTATCTTGGAAGCTTGTCATCTGGACAGCGACTTTGGCTCTTAAAGAAAGCCTGAGCAAAAACATCCCATTACCTTATCTGACACGATATATAGCAAAAGTACATCTTTACCTATGATTAACTGATCACATAACTCAATTAGCAAGCTCAAACTGTGCCCTTTTATAAAATACATAATATATATTTTTTTAAATGCTTGCTGAATTTAACATAAAATGGCAAGTGTGTGACGAGTGACTGTTGGCAGGTTTAAAACAGTGGTACCACTGTGATAAAGCAGTGCCGCCTGGAGATAATTTTAGTTATGGTTCCAAATGTACCTCTTAGGTGCAAGATATGGCTGCAATGCATGTTGCACTGCCAAAACAATTATCTTAGAAATAGCATACGTAATCATAACAAATTGAGTCTAAATAAAACAGCGCTACATTTATTTGTGTTCAAAGAGGGTCATTTTGTTAAATTACAATGTCATTTTAATTTTTTAATTTTCTCAAGCAGTCGTGGTAAATGTCTTGGTGTGGTGGAACAGGACTGCTGAAATAGAAAAGTCAATGATATCCATGAACATCCGTAGGTGCAGTTAATTGAACGAGGGAGTGAGGGTTTGAAATCCTTGTTGAAATTCAAAGTAACCATCAGGTCTTTCAAACTAAATAAATCAATAATTGTATTTTCTCAGGCTAGTTGCTTAATATTTATGATACAGCCACATAATGCCATGATTTGCAGTTAGCAATTCCATACAAAACAAATCTAAAAAATCTAACCATAAAATATACCATAAATACATATTACAATATAAGTTTGTAAAATATCCATTCTAATAAATAATAAAAGAGAACTCAAAATGAATAACAATTGCCCTTTTCAAGAGCTTCATCTCATATCTGCACTGCACTAAATCACTGTTAGTCACTGTACTCATTCATTTAAGCAGCAAAGTCCATGGATCATCCTCAGCAGCATATGCTACTGTATGGCTGAGGGGAGCCGTGTTGTGCACACTTGCCCAGCAACATGCTTACATCACAGGGCACGTGCTGGGTGTGATTCAGTGTGCCAGTGTTTACAGTGGAGTGATTACGAGCCTGTCTTGAGGCATGTTCAGTTCTCCTCAGTTTGCTTACTGTCTAGTGCTGCTGTTTACATCTGCCTGCCTGGTTGAGGCTGTAGAGACGATATCAGTGCATGGGTGGGCTCTACACTCTTTACACTGTTAAGGCATGTACACAACTCAAACAAGTGCAAAGGCACCTTTCATATTTCCTCATATCCCAGCATATGTCAGTGGTGCTGCTGCAGCCACAGTGTTCTGCAGCTCTGGAAGGAGGGGAAAGGGAAGAGGAGGAAAAAAAATCCCCTGCGCAGTGCAGACTCAGTTTTGCATGCAATACCAAAGGGCCCCAATGAGAAGGGGGGGGGGGGAGGAAAAGGGAGAGTAAAGGGTGTGGGGGATCACAATAGCGAGGGAAAAAAAAGCACTCACCCACTATCTGTGGCGAGAGAATCACCCAAGGGCTGAGCGTCACCTAGGATACCGATGCCGATTTCTTTTCTCCTTAGGATCCTTTCCCCGCTCTCGTTGTCAGTGGTGGGGTAGCCCTTCACCAGTGCCTGCCTGCTTCCATAGATGCCTGTGATAGATGCCCCCCGGCCCGCCTCATACCCGTTCAGTGTCCCCCGGCCAGCCCTGTTGTCCACAAGTTCACGCTGGCAATCAGCAGGGCGTTTGTCAAAAGGCGGGGCAGATGGAGGGCCGCTCTTGGGCAATTTATATCCGTGCGAAATGAGGAGGTCTTCCACACTGTACATGGTGGTGTCTCTCTCACTTCTGGGCAGGAGGGCAAAGGTGGGTGTGTTTCCTTATGCGCAGTGCTGCTGGTAGAAGCTGGAGCACGGTTGCTCAGCAGAGGCCATCACTAAGGGAAGGGAAGAGGTAACGTGAACAGATTATTTCTGCATGCACCGAAATCGAGGATGTGTCATTTTCAACATGCTGCAGATGTCAGAAAATACAGATGTTGTTGTTGATGTTACCTTCCCAGGTACGTTAATGTATTTTTTTTAGCATGTGCTATGTTGAAAGCTCAGTGAGTGTCGTCATAAGTCAAACATGAACAAGTATTTTGTGCAGACACTGTCTGCAACTTTAACTCTGGAATGTACAACCAACATTTTAAAGGTGCACGTGCAGAATTTAAAACCCCATCTTTTTTTTATTTTTTACTGTATAGTCCGGTTTATTTTCCTGAACATGGACAATTATCTCCCAAATCTAGCCTCACCTTTCCTTCCTTCCTCCCAAAGACATTTTATCATCTTTCCAAATTGTCTAAAACCATTGTGTAATAGAAGAATTTCATTCTAAACCACTCATACATTATATAGATAATGATTTCTCCACCCTTTGTCAGGGATAACTACAGTGAAAATGTGTGACTTAACCTTAACAGAAGCAGTTTCTAGTTGGAACATTCATCATCAGTCAATACAATTACAGATATTGTTCTCCAGGCATTTGAACAGCTGCACTAATCTAAGCACGTACTTTCTCCAATAGCCAAGAATGCATGTTAATAAATACTACGAAGTAATTCTTCAACATTAAGTAAAGAGAAGAGATTAAATACCTCTCCATACGAAACAGTCTGTGTCAGATACACTTATGGTGATATCCAACAGTATAGTTTGCCTGGTAACTTAATACAGCTGCAGAAATGACTGCAGATAATGTATACTGCCCTTTGTCTCTGTGCTGCGTGCCACCGTGGTGTAAGTTCCTAAGTTGCCATTTCTTCTGTCGTAATGGCATCAGGAAAAAATACGATACATTTATTACATGTTATTAAAGTGATTCAGCACCTGATTCATAATTCCAGTTCAAAGTGGAAGTCTATCTTGCAGTGTTAACACAAAATTAAAATTGACTCAATATTTAGGTGTAAAAAGATCAGATGAGAAAATCTCATATAACATTAATCTTAATTATTTCCGTCTTTAGTTAAAATTTCATGTCATATTATAACACAATCCTTACTTCTAGAAATGTGAATATTCACCCTTTGATTCATCTTAATGAAAATGTTACATCTCTGTACAAGTACATTCTCACGTGTGCATCATATCGTATTTATTTCCTTATTTAATCTATGACTTTGTAAAGGAAAACCAACCAAACCAAAATTTTCCAGGCCACCTCACCAGGCGTGGACATACAGTAACTGAATCTGTTCAACAACAAAGCGACCAAACTATTTTTTAAGGTTTTCAGCACTTCTTTCAGACTGTACTGACAATACTGTTTTATTAAAAAATATATATAATTAGCACTGCAACAAAGTTATTTATATTACTGAAATGATTAATCTGCTTGGTCTGTGAAGTGTCAGAGAATAGTGAAAAATGCTCGTCACAATTTCACAAAAGCCCAAGGGAATGTCATCAAATTGCTTTTTTTGTTCAACCAACACTCCAAAACCCAAAGATGTTCAGTTAACAATCACAAACGACACAGAAAAGCAGCAAATCCTCATTTAGAAGAGGGAGCTAGGAAATGTTTGACATTGTTTCTTAAAAAGTGAGTACTTACTGTTACTAATAGTTTTTCTTTTTATCAACTCATTGCATAATTGAATAATTATTTCAGCTCTAAATATAATGCAAAAAGTAGGTAAACCAAATGAAGAATGTTGTTTTATGACTTGCTTGAACACAGACTAAAGTTTTTATGTGAAGAGTGTGTTCTCCTAAATTCCTCTGCTGTGTGTGTGTGGGTGTGTGTGTGTGTGTGTGTGTGTGTGATATATTAATTAGTGGTTATAACAGTCTGTCCTGCCTGGATATGACAGTGGATGGCTTATAAAACAGTAACACAGTGATCAAAGGCTTTGCATACATTAGCATTCTGGCTAATCATGTTTGGACTTGAATAGTGGCTCGCTGTTCATTTTCCATTATGATGGTGTCACTTAAAGGACAAGTACAGTATTCAATCAAAATAGACTTACAAACCGATACTCACTTAAAGTTAGGGTGATGCCTTGCCAAAATTATTCGCAGCAAACACCTTTACTTATTTATGTTCTGAAACTACAATACTCCATCTCTGTTATCTTCCAATTACAGACTGCAGTATGAATCAGGGAAAGATGTAATTAACTAATTAATATCTAACACCTAAGACTGATTTTTTTTTTTTATAGTACTACAGTAAACTTTTCTGAAAGTTCCCCTGGGCAGAGTACCTGTTGTTGCAGTACATTGTGTTTTCCTCTGTGTATGAACAAAATGCACTGGTTTCATATTGTTTCATATGAGCAACAAGTGTCATCTTAATAACAAATGAATACATTAAAATAAGCTCATATGAGACTTGCTTCTGTCCCTTTTCATGTTTTTGGCTTAGCCCAAAAGCTATTAAAAAGGAATTTGCTTTTCTATGCAATTCATAATTGATACCTTAGGCTAGGACAATACAATGTATTGAAATGCTATTCACTTTTTAAAACATTTACATATAATAAAACCCTGTTGTTTTTTGCTACAATCAATAAATACTGATGTGATAATACAAAATAACTGTATTCTACAGAATCATTAAAACAAGATAATTAATTACACTTACAACTTCTGTTTATACTAATAGAGTTTAACAGTAATCGGACTAGGGCTGAAACTAATGATTCATTCCATTATCAATTTATTATAATGTATAATTTATAGATGTTACAATATTTATATTAATTATTTTTCTGTGTGCCAATTTGACAACCACATTCTGCTTAATGTTGAATCATGCCCAAGGTTAAGGAGCTGATGTGATAAAATTTCATTGGAACTGTAGCTTAATAAGACCATTTTTTAATGCTTAATGATTCATCATTTAGTATTGGAAATGAGTCCAAAGTGATATCCTGACACTGCTTGTTTTGTTGCTTCATTCCAAAACCAAAGCATATTTTCTTTACTGTCACATATGACAAAGCCAAGCAGAAAAACTTTGTATATGAGAAACTGGAACCAACAAGTACATTCAAATTTCATCAAAATCACTAATCGATTATCAAAATAGTTGCTGATTAATTTTCTTTTTAATAGTCTAATTGTTGCAGCTCACTAGGAAACAAAAGAAAGTTTACCTAAATCAAGAAATCTTGCAGTAAATTATTTGTTTTGCTCCATTTACATCAATGATACAAGATATTAATTATGTAAAGGACAATTTCGCTCAAATGATTTGGAAAGATTCTCTCCTCTTGACCTTAAGGTGACCTTAACATTTCTCCCTCCATAACTTTATCCACTCTGCAGTCCGGAGTCTCCCCTGGCCTGGGAGCTCCTAACATACTGTAGGATTCACTGTAACACTTCACATGTAGCCTGGAGATCATTCATACTATCCAGTAGGGGTGGGGAAAAAACTGGTTCATGTATGTATCGTGATTTCTTTTTTGCAACGATTTTTAAAATGGATTTTCCCCCCAGAATCAATATATATATATATATATATATATATATATATATATATATATTTTTTTTTTTTCACCTAAATATTTTCTGTTTATGCGGTACCACCGACGGCGACTACATAATATCTGTTTCCAGCAAAACAGAGTGAAAGCAGAGAATCCATGTTATGTACAAATAACTTATAACTCTGTATATTATTTCTAGTTATAGTTCCACTATCTTTGTTGTTACTATAACTGCCACTGTTCATCATTTCAACTGCTATAATTATTAAGAATCATATTTCTCTATATCTGTATATCTGTATCAGTGTCTGTGTCCAAACCGGCAGTGACAGATGCCGCCATGGAGCCTGGGTCTGTCCGAGGTTTCTGCCTAAAATAAGTTTTCCTCACCACTCGAGGTTTCTGCCTAAAGGAAGTTTTCCTCACCACTCGAGGTTTCTGCCTTAAAGGAAGTTTTTCCTCGCCACTGTCGCACCAAATGCTTGCTCGTTGGAAATTGTTGGGTATTTGTAAATTATAGAGTGTGGTCTAGACCTACTCTATCTGTAAAGTGTCCTGAGGTAACTCTTGTTATGATTTGATACTATGAATAAAATTGAATTGAATTCTTCTTTACAAATGAAATTAATGTCAGACTGAATGACTGACATGTGATGTGCATTCTTTTTAGAAAACAATTCGTTTGTAGAAATGTCCCATGATATATTGTCTCTAGAAGTGTATTTTTCAACTTTTGTTTTTGTTAACGAAGGAAAAGAAAATCTCAATACCCAAATCACAATACTTGAATACTTGACTAGAATCACATGAAAATCGCAATACAAATGTAATTGGCACCAATGTATTGTGAAAGAATCGAATCGGGACAAAAGCATATGGTCCCAGCCCTACTATCCAGATGTAAATGGCTCAGCAGAAAATCTCCACCCTAAGACCACACTGTGTGGAAGCACATTTTCAAGGAACAAGGACAGTACATGTGGAAATGGATTAGCTCATTTATTAACTTCAATGTAACTTCACTGACTAGGCACGCCTGAGCAGACAATAACATACCATTAAACCTCAGCATGTTGAAATCAGGGCTTCTGATGTACCCTCCAACTATTCCTGGCTTTTCAAGTGGAGTGAAGGCAGTGTGGTAAATGCAGCAAAAAATCAACTCAAGGACTTCATGAATGAGCTCAAATCCAAGAGCAGTCATGACCAGTGAAGATGGACTGGTATGGAGCTAAGTAGCTTCCTTTAACACAGACTTATCAGAGAGAACCGGAGCGAAGCAGACACACAGTGGCCCTTTTTGACAAGGTCACAGCTTCAAATGATTGCAGTGGAAATATAGCACATGAGCCCTTTTTTTGCATAGCAACAACAAAAGTACCATTCATAATTACAACACAACCAGATTTTTACATGCACATTAATGATATGCTGAAGAATATGATAGTTTTGGGTGTGCAAGGAGAACTAACAATAAGGTCAGCTGTTGTAAAAGTTGCTGTTGAGGCCATTCATTTACTGCTAGTAAGTCATTTTTTCTGCTTTATGTGAGGAGCTTTCGTTGCCTACTTTTCCTGCGCTGCCCAAAAAACTTAAACTTGGAGGTTGAGTCTAAATTTATTTTGAACTTTTTTTTTTTTTTTGAGATTTTGTTTTATTGACCACCACCTATCCATCCATCCATCCACCCTCCCGGAGCAAATGCACAGCCAGGCCTATTAGACTGCATGCACAGGTAGTGGCCACTGTAACACATCAGCACTAGCAGGCAGCACCACCCTAACTGCCAAGGGAGTGCACCTACATCTTACCTAGTGACAGGGATAACGGCGCTACAGACCAGGCTCATCATCCAAACACGGCTTACTCAAACTCATTTAAAGCTCAGGTTCAGCACGTTTATAATTAACAGCACTTTGAGTAAACTAAGTCCACCTGATTCTGTAAAAAAACATCCTCAAAATCATTTCCCCTGGATGGTAACTTACCGAATGAATAATGATTTGAAATAGACCCGTTGTATCATAACACATAGCTATCAATAATATATCAATGTTGTAGACATGTCTGTCCATGCATATAGCCTACAGTATCACCTACTATAGCCATAGCCTACTGCAGCGTTATTTGGCACAGCCTACTTAAAAATTGACTGCTATGAAATGATTTTTCAAATCAGCTCCCAATACCTGTTTCGCCCAGTAGCCTATACCGCAAGTCCAGCGCCTACCAGAAAAAAAAAGAAAAAAAAACCTCTACCTGCACGCACTGCAAGTTGGAAAATATAGTCAGCGGTCATGTTTTGACGAAAGCCGCTTGAGCGAAATCATAACCTCGTTGCAAATGTTTCCCCAAGAAATGCACGTAGCGCAGCAGCGAGCGCACATCCCCGCCTCGCCAGCAGCAGCAGCGGCGGAGGCTGCTCGGCGCTCATCTGTCGAAGGGCGAACATTTTGAGGTGTGTGCAAGTTGACGCGCGGTTAACGAGGAGGTTTTTTGCAGATCGCGTCTTCGCTGACTGTGAGTGTTTAACAAGAAGACCCGCTGCCCTGCGCTACAGTGAAGGCTACGTGAGCAACCCCCAAAAAAAAAAAAAAAATAAGACACAGCAACCCCTCCCTAGAAATAAGCCAGTGTCGGGAGAGCGGGAAACAGCATGCAGCAAGATACCATAACATTGCAAAAAAGGAATAAGGGCGTATAGCGACAGAGCGACGCATACCTGGGAAGATGCTTGGCGCGGCCGTCGCAGTTCCCCTGCGCCCAGCTTTAGCTGCTGAGACTGAGCACTGCACAGAGCCGAGCATGCCTATTGGTAGGCAGAGACGCGCTGGTTGCTGGCTGCCTGGATGGGCTCTCCTCACTACAGCTGAGGTGGGGTGGGCTCCTCATGCAGCTATACAGAGAGGGATGTCAGAATGGTTTCTCCCAAACTGTTTTTCCTAACTTTGCTCTTTTTTCATAGCAACAGTCATTTTTTTTCCATTCAATCTGGCATATTGACTTGAATGATAACTACCGACATGTGGAGCGGTGAGGGCTTTGTATCTCCCCTGTATCTTAATCTCTGTCACGCATGTTCGGTACATAAAAAGCTGAGAGGATCACACCTTATGTGTCAGTCATTGCTTGTGCTCATTTTTGCTGCATTACCCAACTGATGTTTCCAATAAAAAAAAACTTCATCTCCCAGTGACAGATTCCTATATCAACGCCCATGCGCTTCTTTCCCATCCTGTTAAGTTTTAGATGTGCAGTAGCACCGCGCCCTTGGTGGTGTTGATGACTCGTCACTGTGTGTCCCCCCTCCCACCCAATGCCAAGAAAGCTCGGCTAATTAAATGTGCTGGGCTCAGGCCTTCCCGTGCCAACTGTGACATGCTGCACTCTGAGGGATCCCTCGTTCGGAGGAGTGACGGCGCAACGTGCACGTCCCAGAGATCCACACACTGATGACAAAGTGCTAAAGCCTGACCTTAGGGGTCCCTGCAGACACCATGTAAGCCTTCGCTTTTTTCACCTATAGGGAAGGGGTTTATTTGACATGCATCCACATGTGGGAGTTACCCAGTGCAACCAGAGCTGGATGTCTGGGCAGTTCAATTAACAAGTTCAAGATAGTCCCATAATTGATTAATTAATGTTTGTTTTTATTTTATCCGTCTGATGACTGGGGACACGTTCATGCTCTGCTATTGGCTCTTTTTGGTTGTTTTTGTACTGGTTGACAAAGCAGATTAAATCTGTTGAGAATGGAGAGGGTGCGGTTTGAGTGTTCCCAAGTAGCTAATATGCCTTGACCCAATACGGGCCTTATTGTAGGACACCTGGTTGTCAGACTGATAAGAAATGACGCACCTGACTTACACTGACTGGCCCAAAGCTAAACAGTGCTGCAAACTGCTGTTGATTTTCATTCCAGATTGGTCCAAGTCCACATTGTCAACACACGGCTAAATGTGCAAACCAATATGTGGGCCAGGGCCGGCTTACATTCACTCAGCTACATTCAGCATGACTGAGCTGGATGTAGCCTAGAAATCTAGACGCACTCTAGCGGCAGCAAATGTAATTTGCAGCCAGGGGGTCTAGCAGCTCTCTGTTGGCTTGCGAGCTGGAAAACCAAAACTCTAGCCGGGCCAATCACTTCATGTATAGAGTCGGTGGGCGGGCTTAACATAATGACGGCAGAGTTGTGACGGTTCCGCGTGAATTCCCTGCTACTTGAAAACAAAGGACACGGCTGCTGCTGCTGGCGAACAGCGGCCTTTCGAATCGGCTTTGGCCGCAACTCTCGAAGACTTGGAGTTAAGCTTTTCTTTGAGAAAAGAACAAAGAACGGCACTGAAGTCATTCTTAAAAAAGGAACATGTGTTCGGAGTTTTTCACCTAGCATTTTTGAAAGCTGTTCCAAATCATGGGGTAGATACACAAATTATTTTTCAGTTTATTTAACATTGCGATAGGGTGTTTTTTTACTGTTGATATTGGTTAGTTCGTTTAATTGAGTCACTCATTTTTTTTCCAACCTTTTCAGCAACATTTCACTGATAAATACTGTGAGATTAAAGCTCTGTAAAAGCTGAACTGAGATTTGTTTTTACACTTACTGATTCAGAGGTCAGAGATTGACCTTCCATGTTCAAGACTTTCTGCAGTTAGTATCAAGCGGAGTTTTTAGAGTCAACAACATATTCCAGTCCCTCCAGAAAAACGCGATTATGCGATCGCATAATTCAATGCATAATCAGCCAAAGTCCGCATATTTATGCAGGGGCCGCATTTTTTCAAATACGCCGCACTTTCGCCGCATAAATTGCCGTTTTCCACGCAAAATATGCGGGGCTTGCATGATTTCATAATCCCCGCATTTTTGTTGCACAAAAGTCACATATATCTTAGCAGAAAGTTGAAAAATGTTGCGTTTACTTCACACGAGCAGCCATTTTCCCCTGTTGCCATGGGAATGTTATGAAGTGACGTAATTACGCGACGTGAACATCATCGAAAAGCTGCAAACCCCGCAATGAAGCCATGATAAAACCGCAGTTTTTGCAAGTTCCCGCAATTTTTGCAAGTTCCCACAATTTTTGCAAGTTCCCGCAATTTCATTGCATAAAATTGCATAAATATCCCGCATATTCCATCGCATTTTTTAAGAAAACGTGCTGCATAATCAAGGATTTTTGCCCGCAACAATCACAAAAAAACTCTGCATTTTTCTGGAAGGACTGATATTCCCACACGCTGCTTAGAATTACTACAAAGAGGCTGATGTGACCAGTTTTTACCCAGTCTGCAGCACTTACTTAACACAGGTGTGAAGTACATAAATAAGTCAGGGAGGTTTTTAGTCTGATGTCCATGACTTCATGGATCTTTATTTTGTGTCATCAAATCAGTGTCATCAAATGTATCTATCTGCTTCATCTGATGACAGGTTCACAGCTGCCAAAAGCCAAGCCATTCCTGAGCATAACAATGGAGCTTTACAGTTAGTACTTCTTAAACCTGTTACATTAGATTTCCAGTGTCTTTTTTCCACTACATTTTAATTTGATGCTGTGCAATGTTCATATTCTGTTTAAAAAAAATAACTGCCTCTGTAGTTCAAATGTGGTAGAAAGTGTTTTGTTTTATTGTACATTTCTGTATCTTGAACTCTTTGGCAGTTGTTAAACAATGAATATAAACAATACATGTGGAAAAGAAAGTTCACATTTCTATTCAAATTCAAGCTCAAACTACACAGAGTTCATTCCTACACAGTTCAGCTGTATGCCATATAGGCTATTAATAGATAAGGATGTCAATCGATTACATTTTTTAATCGCATGACTGTCCATAGTTAACTCGCAATTAATTGCAAATTAATCGCACATTTTTTATCTGTTCTAAATGTTGTTTTTTAACGTTTTTAATGCTCAAGTGGTATTTGAGACTCGACTACTCTGTTGGTAACTCAATTCACATCGACAGCACATGCAAAAAACGTTAGTCTTGTTAAGGGGCTTTGAAACTCAACCTTCCATTCAAAAGATCCATTTCTTTATCCATTTCTGCTCCAGGAGGTTTGTTTCTGTTAGCCATCCACTCCCGTTCATGGATATATTATAAGAACCCTTCCTGTTCTCTCGTCTCGTCTCCGCTGCAGGCGCTAAAAGGAAATTGCATTAACTCGTTATTAACGCGTTAGTTTTGACAGCCCTAATATAAATATAAAAGATACAAAATCTAACTTCCACCACTCCATGCTCTGGCCTTGTGTTAGATGTCTGGTCACTTTAAATACTGCCAGCCAGTAGTAACTGCTGAACACAGACCACTGTATCAGCTCCTCTCCTGCTTCCTGACATACTGTCAAGCAACTGCCAGCAATAACCATCTCCATGGCAACATAACATATTTGGTGGACGCTCATGTATTTGGATTTATATCCAGCTCTGTGTGACGGCAGTGTGGGCAGTGTGTGGCGACGAACGATGTGTGACTTCCTTCCGTGGCTGCAGCGCACGGAGCTCCGTGCTAAACAGAGCAGCAGAGGTCTGCCAAGACTACGCTTTCTCATTAACGGGTTAGTATGATATCGTATAAAAAGTTATTCCCAATAAATCGTATGATATCCTACAAAATTATGGCCGCCGGCTGGTCACGTGACGACCGGTCACATGACAGATACATTTAGCCGAGAAAAGGTTACTGTGGGCCAGGTGTCACTCACCGCATCGTTTCAGCGTCCCATGCAGTTAAGTTTATAAAAAAGTGATCGTCATGCTCAGTTAAGTTTAGGCACCCAAACCACTAGTTAAGATTAGAAAAATGATTGTGGTTAGTAGTACTCCTCGGACACATGACGTATTTTCTGGGTGAAAGTCAAGGGGGTAAGCCTCTCTCCACAAAGCGTACCTCCTATGGCGCCATTTTGATGCTAACAAGCCATCACCTTCCATTAGCATCCCATTCTGCCACTTTGACAGTGAATAACTTTACATCTGAAGCGTTTTGTCCATTGTTTATTTCTAAAGAAACACGACAATGTATAAAAGGCTCCATTACCATGCTTTACTTTTCATTGCGATCTGTACGAATGGTACATGAGAACAGCCTGGCCGAGATCTGCCGGATGATGCGAAACGTTTCTTCGCTGCTCCGCAGCCATTCATCTATACACGCTGCCCACACAAAGATGACACATAGCTGGTTTAAAATCGGCAAAGTATCCCTTTAAGTGCTTCCTTTTTATTACAAATGCCCAAAGGGAAGTGAAGGCCTGACTCTGGTCTGAGCACAGGAAGGGTCAATATTGGTAGAATATTTTACTTGAGAGACAGTGAATTATTAATTAGCAGCTTGTTTGGGCAAGGCAAGGCAGCTTTATTTCTATAGCACATTTCAGCAACAAGGCAATTCAAAGTGCTTTATATAAAACATTAAAGAGCAATTAAAAACAATTAAAAATATAAAAACTGCGTAAATGGGATAAGACAGATATGAAATACAAGAATAAAAGTCACAGTGCCGTGTAATAAATAAACATGAACAATTACTCAAAAAAAGGTAGCATCAAAAACAAAAGTCTTTACCTGCAGTTTTCTCGGAGTTTGTTCCAGATATGTGGTGCATAAATACTGAACTCCGCTTCTCCATGTTTTGTTGTGACTCTAGGGACAGAAAGCAGACGTGTCCCAGACCACCTGAGAGGTCTGGGTGGTTCATAATGTAGCAGCAGATCAGAACTTTATTTCGGCACCTAAACCATTCAGTGCTTTATAAACCAACAGTAGTAGTAATATTTTCGAAATCAATTCTTTGAGAGACAGATAGATATTTATTGTCCCAAGAGGGAGATTTGTTTTGTTTTATGTCATTGAAATTTAGTCTCACTTTGCCAGACCATCCACACGCTTCGGAGTGGAGGAGGGTCTGGCTAGTCCACACAGCATTCTGGTATTGGGAGTAAAACGTGCTCTGGTTTATTGGCATTTCTTTAAACCAATCACAATCGTCATGGGCGCCGCTAAGCTCCGCACGGAGCCGCTTTACAATAGTCGTGCAAGAGAAAACTCAGATTGGACAGATAATCTAGCTAGCTGTCTGGATTTACCCGCAGAGATCTGAGGAGCAGTCAACCATAGTCCTCATAAATCCACTGGAGTTTAAAATTCCAACACAAAGAAAGCGGAAGGAAACGGACATTGCCGAAAATACATGCATCGGCAGAATTTCTTGCGGCACCGGTGGAACGTCAAGGATATAGACTATTGACAATGGTGAGGGCAGGGCGTGTGATGGCTCCATCGTTCAGGTCTGAGATGTTGGGTGTAGGGGAGCTGATCATTTTGGAGGCGACGTGTGTGATCTTGGTGGGTTTGTTTTTGTTAGAAATGGTGAGCATGTTGTAGGAACAGGGGGAACAGTACAGCTGGCTGGGTTGGATTATGCCAGGAGGCCAGTGTAAAGACTTCAGAACTGGAGTGATGTGATCCACTTTCCTGGCCCTAGTGAGGACTCGAGCAGCAGTGTTCTGAATCAGCTGCAGCAGTTTAGCACTAATCTAATTTTCCTTTCTTGAAAAGGTGTTAAATACGGTGTTAACGTTGTTCACTTTAAATTATGTTTTTTTTCCATGTGTGCTGAATTTGACTCTGCGATTGTTTTATCATGAGCTCTCAGTTGTCTTTTGCGTGCCTTGGTCTTTATCTTGAGTAAGACTTGCTTTGCTTTAATCTGGGTCGCCTTTACACCTGCTCTAGGTGGAGACAGGACATAATTCTGGCTTGAGATGTACTTAGAAATAGTCTGTGGTTTATATCTGCCTCCTGAGGCGATGCGACGTAGAATCATGTAATTTGGCAGACGAAAGATTACTTTGCCATTTCCATGGCCCGTCGTGTAGCCTGCTGCATGCTACAGTGGGTGGTCTAACACCTTTATCAGCTCTGCTCTACTTCACATGGCAGGCTGACGTTTACTGAGTGGAGGCCTTTGCTTCTAATTTATTGCCTCAAAAGTATTCGACTAAAGGGCTTGTAGACGTGAAAGAAAAAAGCAACAAGACATCTGTGGAAGTGAGAAGGCCTTTTCTAGAATCAAATGGTAAACTCTGACTAAAGACAGTACTTCTGCAGGGGTGGAAGAAGTATTCAGATCCTTTACTTAAGTACTAAGTATCACACTGTAAAAAATACTCTATTACAAGTAAAAGTCCTGCATTGAAAATGAAAGTAAAACGTAAAAGTATGTAAGTATCATCAGGAAAATGACGGTGAGTTATTTGAAGCCAAGAGAGGGGGGCTGTAAATCGGGAAGAGAGGACCGTGAGTTTGCAGTGTGTTTAGCGATTGTTGCCGTAATTCTAAGTCAATAAAGTGTGTACTTGAAAAGGACGGCAAGGTAGTGGTATTTTTAGCGGTTCCTATCGTAATTCTAAGCCGAGGACGTGTGTCTGTCTGGCATGTGGAGAGGATGGCGAGGTTGTGGGGTTTTTAGCGGTTCCTGCTGTAATTCTAAGCCAAAAATGTGTGTCTGTCAGTTGGGTACAGAGCTCCGCGTCAGCTCAGGCTTTTGTGACTCAATAGTAATCAATATAGCCAGCATCTAACGTTAGCTACTCCGCTGTGCTGTGGAGTAATGTCTGACTATGTGAGACAAGCGTCTAGCAACATTGTTGGATGCTCCGGTCTCAGCCTGGCAACCAACGTGAACTTCGAGTCTAGGGAGGAGGGGGCGGGGGAGACGACTCTCTCCAGTATTTTGAATTTGTACTGCAGTAACTATTTTAAACACTAGCTGTCAGTATTACATATTGCACCTTTAAAGTATTAAAAGTAAAAGTACTCAATGCAGAAAAAATCTCACATTTTAGAAACTGGAAACGGTCCAAACAGTTGTGTGTTTAATGGTCTAATCATTTCAGCTGGACTAGTATAAGTATATTGTTGGGTAGTTTAATTTATAATAAAAACATTGTAGTTTATAAACTACGTGTGTTTTGTGTGCAAAAATCTTAACTTCTTAAAGGAGAATTCCGGCCAATTTTTCCGTTAATCGCTATAAACGTGTGTACTTTCGATTGAAAAAACCCTTACCCGAATCAGTGCAGGCAACACGGAGAAGCTGCAGCTACGTGTATGAGCTTCCACTGAGCTAAAACGGCAGTTGTCAGGGCAAAAAACTTGCCCTGACAACTGCCTTTGTGCATCTTAACAGACATAAAATGCAATTAAAATTAGGGATGTCCCGAACAGGTTTTTTTGCCCTCGAGTCCGAGTCCGAGTCATTTGATTTTGAGTATCTACCAATACCGAGTCCCGATCCGATACTTCTATAATATATAAAAAAAGAATAAAGAAGAGCGAAAAAACAGATCCAGGATGTTCCTTATTTTTTATTTAATTCACCTTATTTTAACATTCAACAACTCTGTTAACAAACAGAGCACTTCTGTTACATATCTCACAGTTTGCTATGGCAATGTTGTTGTCATCAACTTTATAATACCTCCAGACCGCAGACATACTCGCGCTTTCCGCTTCAAGCTGCTTCCGTGTTCTACTTTGCCGGCATTTAACCAATAGCGTCTCTGCAACAAAGTGATGTCATGCCGCACACGTTGCTGTTTCTGTGTGGAGTCAAAAGGGTCTAACTCTGTGCCACCGCATAACTATAGATGTGTTAAAAAATAATGTGAATATATATACATATATATCCGAGTCCTGATCGGGAGGTAACGTCCGATTCCGATCGAGTCTGAAACCACGTGATCGGCCCGATTTCCGATCACGTGATCGGATCTGGACATCCCTAATTAAAATGTCTGTGCAACATGTGGCCGAGTTGGCTCAGTTGGTAGAGCAGGCACACATATACTGAGAGGTTTATGCCTCGACGCAGAGGTCCAGGGTTCGAGTCCGACCTGTGACGATTTCCTGCATGTCTTCCCCCCTCTCTCTCCCCTTTCTCACCTAGCTGTCCTGTCCATTAAAGGTGGAAAAGCCCAAAAAAATAATCTTAAAAAAAAAATGTCTGTGCAACATGAACAGGGCCACTAACTGCTGAGGGATATATCAGGCTCTTTGGCAGCTAAATGCTCCTCTACATATATTTACCTGTAGGTCGCTAACTTTGTCAGTTGTTTTGTGATGGACAGGTAGTTAAAGTGGTTTTATCTAAGCTGCCTGCTGCTGGAAAAGACATTGATGAGAGCAGTGAGAGTGAAGCAAAAACCAAAACAATGAGCTAAATGACGCTAAAACGCTCCGTAGAGCTGAAGGGAGCTGCAGCATAAAATCCTCTGTGTTCATCACTATGAGTGATAGCTTTCACATTACACGTAGTCATTTGATCCATAGTTAATACAAAAAATATTGATTAGAGCAGCTTTAACCAACAATGTTTTCAACAATGTGCACTCTAAAAAATACTTTAAAAGCCTAATTTTGCGTAAAGTTTTCCGTTTATCTTGGGGTAACTGGTGGTCAGTGTTGCAGGTGATATTTTATTTCTTCTATTTTAAAATGTTTCCTCTACTTATTTCACTGTCTGCCTTGACTGAAACAAGACAGTCATGACTTCCTTCCATGAAGAGAAACATTGATTTCGGCTCAGTGGGGATCATGCAAAACAGCCTCTCATTAAAATCATAATTATAACTTGGAAATGGCACATGGGGTTCAACTGTGGGGCGAGGTGAAAATCACTGGAAACTATTAAAACGTGCACTTAGCCTTTCACTCCCAAACAAAACATGTCTGATTCCGGTCACACAACGTGAGGAGAAAGCTAAAAGCAACGTTATATCTGCTGAAGATGTTTCCAGCATTATATCGAGGTTTGATTGTTCTGGACTCTAACACAATGTTTCAGCCTGTCCTCTTTCATCATTTTAAGACCCAAAATGAGTTATTTAGATACTAAAACTTCATATATATATTTCTTTGTGATATTTGTTTTATTGTAAAAACAAAATATAAAAACATGTCAATATCCTTTTCAGTGTCAAGGGCATTCGTTCTTTTCCACCTGAAGTCACTGCTGCGCATCATCATCATCATCATCATCATCATCATCATCATCATCATCCATTCTCACACAAATATCAAATTATAATGTCACATCAACTCTCTGACAATCCTCATAAACTCCCCTAACAGTTGTGAGGGTCCAATTCAAACACATTAACACACACACATTCACATGAACAGACGCATACTCTGCCCTCTCCCTGTCCCCAGCCCCGGTTGCCTAGGAGACTGCTGAGATGGGGACCCCATCTCATTACACACCAATAGGGCTGTGTGACTGGCCTGAAGAAGAGGCATGGGCTCTTTATCGCCATCTAGCAGCCAAGACAAAGAAAGACATTTCATTTTCTTTTTTTTAAAGCCACGATTCTGCCTAGTAACCCAATATGCTGACTTCTCCTGGTGCTGGAATTTCTAATGAGACACATCATACTGCAGGGCTTCTGTATGTTCAGTATGGGCCTTTAGCCAAATAGTAACCTCCTAGGTAATAATCAGTGACTGGTTGAGGACAGAAAAGGGTTGTTTGAATACACTAAGCCAACTTCAGCTTGTGGCTGAGCAAATTGTCACACTTTCATCACACTGATACGTCAAGAGATAAATCATAAACGTTGCTAAAACCAGTGGTGGAAAGTAACTAAGTACACATTCACTTAAGTAGGCTACTGTATTTAAGTTTAATTCTGAAGTACTTCTATTTTACTTGACTATTTTACATGTTATGCTACTTTATACTTGTACTTCACTATGTTTTTTATTTACATTTTTTATTGGGATCACAGTTGGGGTACATAATACAGCACAACAAGTATACATAATTTCCCTTTAAAAAAAAAAAAATATATATATATATATATTTTATATATATATATATATATATATATATATATATATATATATATATATATAGAAAATAATAGAAAAAGATAAACTAATAGCTACATAAGTTATTAAATAAACGGGATAAAAAAAAGATATGAAAATGCTACAAAATTATAATAATACAAATTGTAATACATTTAATTTAATAAAAAGGGATAAAAACAAACAGACCACCCATGACAATTTTGGTGATACAATTGGGCAGGAAAGACAAACATACAAAGCCACCAATGGGAATACTTTTTGTATCTCAGTACATGTACATTTGTTAGTAATGTAACTGCCAGCATGTGTACACATTCTTATTCTCTTATAAATGTTCTGTTGGGCTTGTGAGCTAAAACCCATATGTTCACGTAAACAGGGTTACATATTTTTCAGATTTAGGAAGGTGGAAAAGGAGATTATTTATAATTAAAATAAAAAGGTAAACAGCAAAGGGTACTTCACTAAAATAAGAGTTAAATATTGTACCCCAGTAAATGCATTTTACAGCCACAGCTACTAGTTACTTGTCATGTTCAGCTTTTAAATATATAACCTAATAAACCTAATAGGTTCACTCTCAGTCTCTCTTCATTTATGAGTCAGTAATAATCATTTTGAACAACACAAATAAAATTAGGTAAACTCTCCATACTCCACCTGTTTGTCTCATTCCAGACAAAAACAGAACTACAACTAAGTTCCTATTTTTTATGTATTTTATACAATGATGTAAGAAGTATTCTGGTGTTTTACTTCAGTAAAAATAGCAATACCTCAAATGTCAAAATACTCTGTCACCATTAGAAAAATGGCCCTTGTGATTGATTATATATCATATTATTTCATTGTTATGGCTACATTAATGTCTGTCAGATCACATATTTGATTTGTACGAGTTTTCTTTATCAAACATGCATCTCATTCAGCTCTTTAGTATTCACAGTATGCACATGTAGCATGCTTTTTAAGTATGTAGCCCCTCCACAGAATATCACACAATCTGAGACAGTTGTTCCGGAATATACTGCAGTTTATTAATTCTAATAGATGTGTTATATTACATAGTAAAAACATCAAGTAAAAATGGCCACATATACAGTATACACAGCAGCAGAAGCAGGACTCTGGGCTGAACTGAGCAGGACACTTTGTGCTTTTCATTTCTACTTGGCTGGGAAGGAAACATAGATAATCCTTGTGCTACACACGTGGTATGTGAAACGAAGCCACGGACACACTCAAGTGTTAACCTGTCTCTATGTTAAAGGTTTTAGATAGATACCCTAGTCACCATTATGTGAGAGTGCAGTTAGGAATGTTATGTATGTTAATGCTAATTCACACTGGTGTTGAAAAGTAACTTAAATCTCATTTTTAGCGGTTTTACTGATCACCTTGCTGCAGTGATGTACAGGTGTACTTACGGAACCAGTGACATCACTGTTGGGGGTGTGTTCAGAGGGTTTAAACATGCCAGAAACTTTTAACTAGAGAGGGCAGCAAAACACTGCTTCTCAGCCGGGTGTGAATTTACTCTTTAACAAACAAACAAACAAACAAACATAATACTCTGTGCCTACAGAAGATAAGAAATCCTTTACACCCAGGCCAGGAAACACATTCTCACTCCCAGCACATCAAAAAGTGACGCTTGGTCAGGTGCTTTTGGCATTTGTTACTGACGCAAAAAGTCTCCTTTAGCGTCTCAAGTCAGACACAGTGGGGCTTTCAACTAATTCACGCTTGATCTGGACTCTTGCCGTCACTTTTTGACGCTCTGGGTCGGGTCCAATTTGGCGTCATTTAAAAAATGTACGTTTAACTGACATGCGGCACAAGAATGGGACAGTTAGGTTTATGGAAAGATCGTGGGTGGAGTTACAAATTGTACGTTTCAGTGTTAAGCGGGACAGGAACGGGACATGAACCTCAGTCTCTTCGGTGAAAGTCCTGTGCTCTTCACACTACGTCGTCTTACAGCGCCATATTCGAGCTGTGGTCGAGCTGCGGTCGAGCTGCGGTCGAGCTGCGGTCAAGCTGCGGCTCTGCCCGGTGCGTCTCACACAGATGCTAAAGGGTGATTTTTGCGTCTGTATTTGAGGAGTTGGGAGTGAGAGAGGGTTGGCTTTGTTGTCCACTGGCCACTTTTATAATCGTTTGTCAGCCAAATATATATTTCAGACATTTTTCTAGCACCGCATGATGGTCTGTAGCCAAATGAAGTTTCTATATAAATATACTGGGTGTTACCTTCCCACTCTGTTAACGCCTGCATGATTTTCAATAACTCTCATAACAATCTTCGCATCTAAATAAATTTGAGGTTTCTACAATTTCAGTCTATACTTCAGTATCATCTAGTGATATTCATGCGCAGGTAAAAATAAAGCGCTATGCACAGTATCTATTTTAAATGTGAACAATTCACACACGTGATGCTGCACAAACAACCACCTTGTCATCTTTTTGCAACATTCTGCCTTGGTCCACAGAATATATATATATATATATATATATATATATATATATATATATATTATAATTTATTATTGTTGACCCCACCTGAAGCCTGGTGTTGTCATTTAAATGTAGATATAGGCAAGGGTGAGCTAACGAGACAATGCTACAAGATAGCACACATACAGTACACGTGTAACAAAGATCAACATAGAGATAAAAGACAGAAAAATCTCCAGAAATAAACTCTGAACTGGGCCTAATTAAACTACTCATTTGCCCTAAAAAGAAAAGATTTGCAAACTTATTGTGGTGAGGGGGCGACATACTGAAGGTCTCTGTGAACATTCTGTGTTCTAGGCCTCTGATTCGGATTGGTCGGTGGCGACGCTGCCATTCAGCTCGCCCAGTCCTGTCTGCTCCTGGATGTCCGTCATCTCTCCCACGATGAAGGTGGGCTCCCCTCCTTTGCTGTCAGCCGAGCCGCTGTCCGGCTGCTTGGCCGCCTGGTTGGTCAGGGTGGGCTCTTCGTCCAGCCTGCTGGAGATGGACCAATAGAGGTGAGCGTCAAGTCTGGCCGCAGCCAATGACAGCTCGCGTGCTGAGCAGGAGGGCGAGACCACCTTGGGGGGAGGGGAAACATGAGACTTCGTCAAATCCATAGATATAACACAATATATCTATGTATATGTACAACTTGTTTGTTTGTAGATTGTTTTATATCTATGGTCAAATCAATATACTCTCAGTTCACATGTCCACTTGATAAAGATATAGTCATTACCAAGATGGCAAGAAGAAGCCACAGCGTTATATTTCTAAACAAGTGTTAATGTCTTAATGTCTTGGGACCACTTAGGTAGGGTTAGGGTAGTTCGGGTTTCTTCTTATTGTAGGTTGTAAATTATATTGTATAATACATGTTTCCTTTTTTATCCAAACAATATGATAGTATTTATAATGTGTATTATTTGCTAGTGTCTGTCCCCCTATACACAAGCTTCAAATAGCTTACCAGGGTGTCCCATTTCACATATCTGCATTATGTCTTGATGTATGCACTATGTACTTTTCTTTTAATTTTTGTGAATAAAATTGAACATGTACATGAACATTTTGGTTGAATAAATAGTTCTACATTTTGGGAAATAGTTATTATTAAATATTTGCTTTCTTGAGTTAGATGAGTAGATTGATACCACCCTCATGACTGTACAGTAATAGTGCGTTCCATTTACCTCGGAAGCTGGAGCTGGGAATGACTTCACAACCGAGTTGAATGCGTTCCAGGAGTGTTTCCGACTTTGACTTCGTGGATTTTTTTTACCTTCGGACAGAGCCAGGCTAGCTGTTTGTCCCTGTTTCCAATCGTTAGGCTAAGCTAAGCTACGCTAACCAGCTGTTGGTGGTAGCTTGATATTTATTTATTATTTTTTGGGCATTTTCAGCCTTTATTTTGATAGGACAGCAGAAGACATGAAAGGGGAGAGAGAGGGGGGAATGACATTCAGCAAAGGGGCTGCAGGTCAGAGTCGAACCCGGGCCCGCTGCATTGAGGAGTAAACCTCTATATATGGGCGCCCGCTCTACCAACTGAGCTATCCGGGCGCCCAAGGTAGCTTGATATTTAAAGGCCGAGACACACCAAGCCGATAATCGGCCGTCGGACAGTCTGGCGAGGTCAGTGACTCGAGTCTGTTTGGTGTGTTCTGTGCCGTCGTCCGTCCGAGGGGCCGTCGGCCTTCATCTTTTCTGCCGAGGGTTGGCCGTCTGGTTGGTGTGTCACGACCTTAAAGCGTAACTTTCGCCAAAATGCAACCTATGGTCTTTTTGTGAATGTACCCGAGTCAAACTTTAGTTTAAAAGCATAATTAGGACAGAAGCGCCACTTTTAAGATTTACCGTATCTTCGTTTTTCGGTCAAATGGCCTTTTAAATGGGAGTGATAGGGGCACTACTATGATATCAAAATTGCTATTTTTAAAACACTAACCCCCAATTTCCACCGGTTGCGGAACGGCTGCGGAACGGCGGCAGAGTCAATAGGTTTCCATTAAAGTCAATGTGTGTATTTCCACTGACTGCGTCCCATCTCCGGCGGTCCGCAGCCCTCCGGAGCAGAAACCCAGAGCTTCTATTTTTGCCAGACGCCGGAGAGCTCCGCAGCAATTCAGCACAATTCAGATGCGGGACAGGAAGTCGAGCACAGAAACAAAATAAAACATCCGGTTAATTTTCAAAATAAAATACACCGTGCTAACGGCGGATCATATTTTCCTGCACTACACCTTGAAAACACAGCACAGAGTTGTTTCCCCTCTACTCCTCTGGATGGAAACAAACCGTTGTTGGTTTTGTGGTTCTATTCTACGTGAATTCTCTTGTGAGATCTTGTTGGTACTCGTGACTACAGCTGTCAGTCATGGCAGCCATGCCGCAACAAATCCGGACCTAGTGGGTATTGACGGACGGCGGAGCATGCAGCCGACACGCAGCGGAGCTGGTCCGCAGACGTTCTGAATTTAGTGGAAATCCAGAGTAAGATGGCTCGACACAACATGAAACTTTGCTCGAAGTATCACCAGGTGCTCTACACATGAACTCGAGCATTGAGAACATTGTTTGTGTACACAGAGTTTACTAAAAAGAAAGGTTTTGAATGACTTACTTTAGTAGTTGTTGTTGTTTCTGGGCGCTACCATCTCGCCAGTCAAAAAGAATCGATCTCCGAATGCGAATGAACGGACTCCATAAGAGAAAATGTCATTCTTATATGAGGCTCCTTTTTCAACTACAAGGTCAATTTTGTTTTTCACTAACGACAAAACAACGAATTATCCGTGCATTTATATGGAACTAAGCTTTAGGAGCTTTCCATCTTTACTCTCCTCCCTGTTACGTTGCATTCGGAGATGGTAGCGCCCAGAAACAACAACTGCTAAAGTAAGTCTTTCAAAACCTTTCTTTTTAGTAAACTCTGTGTACACAAACAATGTTCTCATTGCTCGAGTTCATGTGTAGAGCCCCTGGTGATACTTCAAGCAAAGTTTCAAGTTGTGTCGAGCCTTCTTAGTGTTTTAAAAATGTTGATTTTGATGCTATCATAGAAGTGCCCCTAGCACTCGCATTCAAAAGGCCATTTGACCGAAAAACGAAGATACGGTAAATCTTAAAAGTGGCGCTTCCGTCCTAATTATGCTTTTAAACTAAAGTTTGACTCGGGTACATTCACAAAAAGACCCTAGGATGCATTTTGGCGAGAGTTATGCTTTAACAGACAAATAGGAGCGTGGCATCAATTCTCTCACCTAAGTCTCAGCAAGAAAACAAATAAATGTATTTCCCAAAATGTCATAACCTATGTATTTAAATGTAACTTACTTTATAAGTATTCTCTTTTCTCCTCCACCTGCCTCGTGTATTTCTACAACTCTGAGTAAAACCTACTTTGGGGATCAATATGTGAAAGCTCAGGTTGAAGCGGTTCTAAAGAGAGGTCAAACATAAAGTCCTGCGTGATCAGGTGCTTTTTATTCCATTTTTAGCATGTTGTTATTGTGTTACTGTTGGTGCTCTGCGTTGTTGTGTATGTGTTTTCCTGTGTGCATTTGTATGAAAGCTCTTCTAGGGACAGGCTTTGGTGTATGTCCTTGGTCCATGATATGTACTTGTACCAACCAAAATAAACATGAAATACTTCAGTTAGAGTTCCTGCATTTCCCAGCATGCCTTTCAACAACCCCAAGAGAACAAGCATGAGAATTTAGCTGTTGGTTATACATGTAGGTGGAGACAGGAATAGGGATAACAGCATGAGTTGTTCCAGGTTTCCTACTCAAACACTTGTAGTTGGTGGTCGGTGGAAGAATTGGTTTGTTTGCCTCTTCCGATAAATTGTTTAAAGGCAGTGGAAGAAGCCCAAAACGTTTTGATTTTACTTTTTTTTTTAAAAAGGCTCATCACACAAGTTGACCTCTTTGGTTTACACATGATTTGATCCCTATTTCATATGAGACAGCTCACCCAGGTCACCAAATCAAACACTCCTGTATTAGCCTGTGGTTGGTCTTCCATTAGTCTATTTCGACGTTTCATTTTCGGGTTTGTTAATGTCCCTCATTTTCGGCTGGATGTCTGTTAACCTTACACTTTCTTTGTGTTTTGGCATTCTTAACTCTGGTGGATTTATGAGGACTATGGTTAACTGCTCCTCAGATCTCTGCAGGGTAAATCCAGACAGCTAGCTAGACTATCTGTCCAATCTGAGTTTTCTGTTGCACGACTAAAACTACTTTTGAACGTACACATGTTCCATCAAAACAAGTTCCTTCCTGAGACAATTTTGCGGAGGCACTGGGGCTCCGCTTAGCACCGCCCAAGACGATTGTGATTGGTTTAAAGAAATGCCAATAAACCAGAGCACGTTTTTCTCCCATCCCAGAATGCTGTGTGGACTAGCCAGACCCTCCTCCCCAGCGCTGTGAAGGAAGGTCTGGCAATGCGAGACTAGTCTTCCATAGACGTTACCTCAAACGTGTGATGAAAGGCTCCATAGTCAATGTCAAAGAAGCCCTCCGCCAGCGACATCATGGGACTAAACCTGTGACCCCACAACACTTCCTCGGCTAGATAGGAGCTCCTCGCCTGGCACGTCATCCCTGCACACTCAAACACAAGCACACTGATGAGTACATAGATTCACTCCCAATAATTGTTAAGACCCTGGTGATACAAAAGAGGGAAATAACTGGGCAAACATCTAAGCAGAAATTTAAAGCAAAACACCTAAAACCTAAAAATTACTGTCTTTATATGAATATTCTCTGCAGCCGAGTTATGACTTTCAAGTACTTCTTTGTAACTCTCAACAGCACTCTGACAAAGGGAATCAATATTTGGAGTAGGCAGAGAGGCCACCTTTACCTCATGGAAGACGCATCATGAATAGCTCTGATACAATGAATTCCTGCCAAACAGTGTGAAACAGTTGAGTATGCTGTATTATCCTGTTAGAATGAATCTAACATAAGACAATATAAAGAAAAAGAGATGAACAAGGGCCCATTTCAATCCTTCCTCGGTACAGGTAACTTACTATTTGTTACTGCCAGACTCTGTTTGATTTTTAAACTCAATATACCATGAACCCAGACCTCTTCAAGTTTTTTTATTTATAAATTTGGTTAAAAAAGAGCTCTTGAGGCTGGGGGGTGTTTTGAGCTTCAGAAGCGAGTCTAGAGGAAAGTGTGACTAACAGTGAGTTAGTCCATAAGCTGTCAGTGCCTCATAGTTAAGTGATGAGAACATGCAGTATACGAACACAAAAACATCCCTCTGAAGATCACTTACTCTCTGGTTTTGTTTCCTGTTATATAACACATTCACTTATATCTAAATATATATATATATATATATATATATATCTTTCTTTTGTAATCACAACATCACAAGCTCTAACAGCTTCCCGAAAGGAGTAGAGATGGAGAGCTAAAACAATAAATTGCATATCTAAACTCAGACATCCTGGAAGGGGACTTTCATTTTCTAATGGACAGCCTTGGACAGGGTTTGCTTTCTGTAAAACAGTGATGGCATTACTGTAATACCAGAGAGTTCTATACATCTACAATATTCATTTTCTTAATGCTCAATACTTGTTGCAGCCAAACATGCATTAACAACATAGAGACCATTAGAACTTTACAGTCAAATTAAATTGCAAGGTATTATTTCCCATACAAAACAATGCTGTTAAGTTGTTATATTTTATAACATGTTTAACATTTTAAAACTACAACAAATCATATAAAACCCTTAGTAATAAATTATTCTTATTTGAGATTATTTATATGGTTTGTAACTCAATAGGCTACATTTATCACTATTTCCAGTATTCCTTCACTGCACAGTGATTGCACATTTTCATACTATGTGCAAACATAGGAACATATAATCTTATCTGTCATTTTTATGTTGATTATTTTATCTGTCTTGTGCACACAACTGACAGAGTTTTAAGATGGCCTGCAAGTTGACCTAACTGGCTCTAAAGTAGGGCTGGGCAATTATCGATATTATATCGATACTGGTATATGAGGCTAGATATCATCTTAAATCTTGGATATGGTAATATCGTGATATGACACAAGTGTTGTCTTTTCCTGGTTTTAAAGGCTGCATTACAGTAAAGTGATGCAATTTTCTGAACTTACCAGACTGCTCTAGCTGTTCTGTTATTTGCCTTTACCCACTTAATCATTAAATCCACATTACTGATGATTATTTATCAAAACCCTCATGGTGTAATATTTTGTGAAAGCACCAATAGTCAACCCTACAATATCGGCGCAATATTGATATCGATGTATTTGGTCAAAAATATCGTGATATTAGATTTTTTCCATATTGCCCAGCTCTACTTTAAAGCTATAGTGCGTAGTTAATGTCTCCCCCATGAGGAATTCTAAGTAATGACAACAAAACTGTCAGCGCGTCCATATGATACAAGCCTCCTGTGACCGCGCACCACCCCCACCCCTCCTCTATGCAGTTGCTAGTAGCCAAGAAGGACATGGAAGATTAAAAAAACATGATGGAATTATCTTCACTCGATTTCCTGTGCGAGTCACCGGACGACACAATCTCTTTGTAGCAACTCATTTGGCAATGGCTTGAATGTAACGGACGTTCAATAATATCAAAAAGTTATACCCTAAAGCTTTAAAGGTTAGACAAAATGATTTAGCAGGGACAGATGGATGATTGGAGGATGATGTTTGCGTTCTCTCGGTGAGTAATTCTCCTCACCGGTTGCCTCCACCATTCCCTCCAGGATGACCACAATCTCAAAGTCCTCTTTCTCCAGCTGGGCCTGCGACATATCCCAGAAGGGAGAATGGACGTCGATCTCGTGGGAGATGACCAGCGGAGAGACCAGGAAGAGACGGTCATCGCCTGTCTCAAAGCCCACGCTTATGTCTGTCTGGTCCAGAGGGATGAACTCACCTAGAGGAGACAATCACATGGGAGGTGAGGAAAAAGTTCAGATCGGAGGCTCTTCTTCATAAATAAATCAAGATCCTCCTGATTGGGTGACGGCAAAACCATAAGCTTAATTTACAATAATCACAACTGGGCTTTTTCAGAAGTTTTTGTCCTTTAAGTTTTTTATTGCTATTTTGGACGTTTTTTCCCCCTTTTTTTACGTTTTTGTTGACTTTTTCAAGTTTTTTTTGGACCATTATTTCAGGATTTTTTGTCGCCTTTTTCGGTCAATTTTTTTTAAAGTTTTTGTCGACTTTGTCAAGGTTTTTTTGGGGGGGGGGAAATTTAACGTTTTTGTTGCCTTTTTCAAGAGTTTTTTGGAAAAGTTTGTCGCCTTTTTTTCCTCAAAGTTTTTGACGCTTTTCCCGCCATTTTTTCGAGTTTTTTGAAAAAGATTCAGACATGTCCCGGGACCTCCCTAGATAGTTGGAGATCTCAACCCCCCCAATGTTGAATCCAAAGTTACACCCTTGAGCATAACCATAGGCTGCTATAGGCTATAATTCTGGATTATCTAAAGGCAGTTGAATACAAAATCTTGGTAACGCTTTATAACAACCGTTAAATGGTAAATTGATAGTTAAAGGTCCAATATGTAATGTATTTACTGTAATAAATCCAAAAATGACCCCAATGCATCATCAGATATAAAGGAAACATGCTAAGTTGAAATACTATCTTTTCTGACAAAATGCTACTCACAATGCTACAACAATACTAATGCCAGTATTTTCTCCTTTTGAAATTTCCGTTCCGTGACGGAATTTCTGTTTGTGTTTTGGCCTGTGTGTTGTTATCAACTGCCCATTTTGACAGCCAGGCCGGGTTGCCAGATATACCTGTAAAAACGTTAACCCAGTGTGCTACAGCTGTAACGTTAGTACAGCCATGAGCAGCAAACAAACAAACAGGATCAACAGAGATAAATTCTACCCGACCTAAACAAAAACTAACTTCTAACAGTTGCGTGACCAGAGACATATCAAACCCCGGGTAAATATTGGAGATGTATTTGAAAGATGGAGACAGCTAAGAGCCCAAAAGGACGCCGAGTTGACTAATTTCCTCCTGAACAGGTAAGCATTAGCTTCAGGCTAATTTATCACGGCTACAAGGGACGGGCATTTTACGTCACTTCAACATTCGTGTACTCACATTGAATTATACAGCTGGAGTACCCGAGTTGGTTACTCACAAAAACAATTGAGACACAGCCAGTAACGTGATCCCGACTGGTCCTGGCTAACGCCACCACGCTAACCCTGCTAACTGCTAACATTACCGGAGGACCAGGCAAGCGGGCCACGGCTGTTTACAACGTGTAGCCTGTTCAGTGGCCATAGCCAACGGTGAGTTATTTTAAGCCAAGAGGGGGGCTGAAAATCGGAGAGGACCGTGAGTTTGCAGTGTGTTTAGCGATTGTTGCCGTAATTTTAAGCCAATAAAGTGCGTTCAGTCGGGTGGAGAGGACGGCAAGGTAGTGATATTTTTAGCGGTTCCTACCGTAATTCTAAGCCGAGGAAGTGTGTCTGTCCGTCGGGTGGAGAGGACGGCAAGGTAGTGTTATTTTTAGAGCTCCATGTGAGCATGGGCTTCTATGACTGTCAATATAGCCAGCATCTAACGTTAGCTACTCCGCTGCGCTGGGAAGTAATGTCTGGCTATGTGAGACAAGCGTCTAGCAACATTGTTGTGGATGCTCCTTCAGCACGCTTTGGAGGAGGGTCTGGCAAAGTGAGACTACGGATGCTGCGGTCTCAGCCTGGCAACCTCCCATGAACTTTGAGTCTGGGGAGGAGGGGGCGGGGGAGACGACTCTCTCCAGTATTTTGAATTTGTACTGCAGTAACTATTTTAAACACTAGATGTCAGTGTTACATATTGCACCTTTGACAGATTATTATAAGCATTAGTTGCTACTTTATGATTGCCATCCAACATAGATGGTTTACAAAACAATTACCATTTACAAAGTATTACATATTTATTTAATCATTTATAAACTAATTATTTGATACAACACTAAACTAATGATAAAATAACATACATTATAACCATACTAATAATTAGTAAACATTTAAAATCATCATTTCATTGTCTGTTAACAGAAAATAACAATTAACTAAAGTTTAACTATCAATTTTCCATTTATTAATGATGTTTTTTATAAAGGATTGCCAATATCTTCTAAAGAGTAGAGGGGAATAATGATTAATTTTATGATGCGCCCCACCTCTGGATGCTGTAGTTTTGGTAGGGAGTACAATGTGTACCAATGCTATCTAACTAATGTCCTATGTGGTAGCCTCACCCTCCTGGGTCTGTTTAGACTTGATGAGCTTAGCCCTCATGTTGGCCCCGACAATGTGGGAGCTCCGCAGGTCGCCCACCCTGAACATCAGACACAGCTTGTCATCTCTCAGAGAGATGACGGCGTGTTTGGAGAACACCAGCGTCTCGGCCCGTTTGTTGGGCTGCGAAATCTTCACAAACATACAGCCGACCTGGACAGAGAGGAGCGAGAGGTGAGACAGACTCTGCAGACAGAATGAGTGCTAAAGGCTCAAATATTTGCAATAACTGGGAAAGCAGAGGGTTTTTAAAAAAGCAAGGCAGCTTAATTTGTTCCCTATTCTTTAAGTAGGATTTTAATCCGTTTAGTACTATGCCAGAGAATCCAATTCAGTTTTCCAATCTGTCTAGTGAATTTGTTGGGTCTCTGTAAATTATAGAGTGTGGTCTAGACCTAATCTATCTGTAAAGTGTCCTGAGATAACTCCTGTTGTGATTTGACACTCTAAATAAAATTGAAATTGAAATAGTAATATGTTATGATCTACTGTGTCAAATGCAGCACTGAGATCAAGTAATACTAAATACTGTTTAAGTGGATGTCATTAAACACTTTAACAAGAGCCGTCTCAGTGCTGTGGTGTGGTCGAAATCCTGACTGGAAGGCATCAAAACTGTTGTTCAGTGACAAGAAAAGGTTTAGTTGTGAAAAAAAAACCTTTTTCAATGATTTTACTTTTTTGAAGAAACAACTCGCACATCCAAAAATTCATCTGTGCAGGTGCGTTGGAAAATATCATCAACTTGGAACAAAGGAAAGAATTGTGCACTCTGCTTTTGCTATGGCATCACCGTTTATTTACAGCATTTCTGTAAATGAGGGATCCTTTCCTTTGTTCCACGTCAATGATTTTACTTAAAAATGGAAGGTTTGATATCGGCCTATAATTGCTCATTAGTGATGTGTCTAGATTGTTCTCTTTTAACAGTGGCTTGATGACTGCAGTTTTCAGGGCCTGTGGGAAGATACCTGAAAGAAGAGATGTGAAAAATGAATCACATCTTTGGTTTTTCAAAGTTAAAACTGATGTACACTGTACAGCTGTAAACATTCATTGTGAGTGCTGAATTAAAAACAAAGCTTCTTCTTTTTTTCAATAGAACCGGCTATTTCCAGTTTTCAATGTTGAAACACAGTACTGACACATGAGTTAACCTCAAACTCAATATTGTTTTTATACGCATAGTAAAACAGCCCACTTGCTAATATGGCATGTTTCCAGCTCGCAAACATGCATAAACATGACTCTGCTCAGACGTCGGTGTGTGTGTGTGGATTCATCCTCATCAGAAGAGTGCTTACTTGGTTGGAAAATTCAAGCTCCATCAGCACTTTCAAAGTAAATATTCTTTTTCAGGAAGCAAAGCATCTGCACTGAATTAGTGTCATTTGGTCTGTATAGTATTGATGCATACACTCTTATCTCTAGGCTCCAGAAAAAATGATGTGTTCAGTTTTTGATGTGAATCCGCTGAACTAACAGGAGGCATATTTCTAATCAAACAGACACAGGTCAAACAGTATTTACAATTGCTTTAGCTTATTAAGGTGCCTTTCAGAAAGGGGCGGGGGGCTAAATGGAATTAGATCATTTGAACATTTGACTACGAATCTGAAAGCCTTCTTTGATATGCTTTCTTCTTTTCTTTTTTCTTTTTCTTTCTACGTGTCACTATGTGTTAGACTAAGATCGGCACACACAGTAAGTATTAGAAGTCCTCACCTAGGTCAGCAGTAATTCAGTGTCAGTATGTTAAGGATATTTTTCTATGATTATGTCCTGTATTTTTAGGTTTCATAACAAAATGTTCAAACATTTGATTAAGAAGTTACTCTGTAGGTGAAATTCTCCAACTCTAAATCAGAATACTGTGTATGATGCAGGAAAGGAAATAACATTAGTTTTTCTCAAATAAACACAATAATCTTCTTTAATAATAATATTAAAGAACCCCTATTATACTCCTTTTCAGCACCATATTTGTACTCTTGGGGTCTACTAGAATAGGTTTACATGCTTTGATGTTCAAAAAACACATAATTTTACTCATACTGCCCATTGCTGCAGCTCCTCTGTCTGAAAAGCCCAGTCTGCTCTGATTGGTCAACCAAATTCAAACAAGCCATGCGGCAGGCATAGTATGAAAAACTGGGCTGGCTTTCTCAATCAGTGACGTCACTAATTGAGGAATTTCAAACAGGAATGTGGGCGAGAAAGCTCCATTTGGAGTGAAATGTGTTTTTTTGTACTTTATACATCTATTACATACACCAAAAAACTATATAACACACTAAAAGATAGGAAAAATCTGAAAAAGCATAATAGGGCCTCTTTATATCTCTGAGGACGAAAGACGCTCCGGCGCATCCAAACGATGTTTGACAAAACTCCTACTCAAAAAGCGATATTACAAAATTTCATTTCAAACATTTATTTACTTATTTAATCAAATATAAACTAAGACTTTGGAAAACTCATTTCAAACACCGAAACTATTCGTACAACACATCATAAATTAAGGTTTGTTTTCAAAAGAGATTTAGGAAATTTCAAAAAGCCAACATCAACGTTTCAGCTTTGGCGCCAAATTATCTCTTTACACATTGCTCTAGAAATTTTTTTGGCCTCACTATAACGGAAAGTAGTTCTGAACATTTTTATATGAAACACATATGGATCAGTTATATGCAAATACCGTAAAAAGATACATTAAAGAAGATATGTGTCATGGTTGTGTATGTTTCAGTTTCCTGTTTTTATTTAGTTTTTCTCCCTTGTCATGTCCAAGCCCCCAGGAAGAGCGCCATGTCTAAAAGCCACCATGGGCTTAGCGGATAACGGTGGTACTGCACCCCATGGCCCAGAAAGACTTTTCACATAGACTTTGCATGGCGAAAGAAACGTCTATATTTTAGCGGATATTTTTTTGTTGGGGTACATCAACTAAGCAGCCCGAACAATTAAAGGGTCCTTGTTTAAAACGTCACGTTTTTAAAAATTTTAACATTCACTAGTAGCCGAATCCAGAGTTATTAAACTAGTTATGACAAACGCGCATAATGGATGCGAGCAGACCCGCGGGACTGTTCTCCCGAGGTCCTGTAGCTGTAATAATGGATATAGCTAATGGTTGTAATTCACCATGTGTTCTATTAATACGTCCATGGTATTATCTTATGATACACCCGAGGGATGTATGTATGCTGTAAAGCCTGTAACGTGGATGTAACTTCATGTATGAAGCGTTTCCCAAACTGGCGGGGCTATCGGCTAGTAGCTATTAGCGGCAGCTAGCATGGATGTATTAAGAGAACGATAATACCATAATTAGCTACATGCCTACATAACGTTACTACAGACATAGCTAGTGATTACATCGCCTTGGTTCTCTCTTATGATACATCCGAGGGCTGTATGCTGTAAAGCTTGTAACGTAGATGAGGGATGAAGCCATGGATGAGCCCTGTTCACAAAACTGCAGGCTAACCTTAATAGCTAGCGCTAGCTAGTAGCTAGTAGCACGACATAATGATTAAATCTCCTTGGTTGTCTAAATACATCCATCGTTTATTTAGATAAGCATGTAAACGATCAGGAACAACGAAAACACAATTTAACATTAGTGAATATTGAATGAATATTTTAGACAATAAAACGGCGAGTTCATGAGTTCGCCACTTGTAAGAGACACAAGAGAGGAGCTCATGAACGAGCTTGTTGCTACCGGTTGCTATGACAACACAACCAAACTGTTGCTGGTGCGCATGTCCATCGTGACGTCATGGGCCAGTCAACGCGGAAGAGCCAAGCTCCATGTTTGCTTTATGCGCTTTTGAGCACTCTCATTGGAATGTACGGGGCTTCCCGCCAAACACTGTATCCAGTTCTCTTAATACATCCGTGGTCATGTCTTGTTTTACTTCCTGCCTTGTGTTTTCCCGCCTTTGTGATTGTCTGCCCCACCCTGATGTGTTTCACCTGTTTCTGAGCCCTCGTATCACCTGTCCCTTGTTTCACCTCGTTACCTTGTGTATTTAGTCTCTTTGTTGTCTTTGTCTGTTGTCAGATCATTGTATTGTGTTAGTGTGTGGAGTGTACCCCTTTGTCTCAGTGTTCCTTTTTTTTGTTATTCCTGGTCTTTTGGCTTCCTCAACGTTTTTTGTGGCATTTTGTAGGCCTTTATCTTTGACAGGACAGCTTAGATATGAAAGGGGAGAGAAGGGGGGAATGACATGCAGCAAAGGGCCACAGGTCGTAAACGAACCCGCGGCCGCTGCGTCGAGGACTGAGCCTCTGTATATGGGCGCACGCTCTACCAGGTGAACTACCCAGGCGCCCGACTACCAATTTCTGAATATGATCTTCCCATGTCTCGCCCCGGCGCTTACCATGAAGGCGTTGACCATTGAGCCCAGGATGGCCTGCAGCAGCAGCAGCATGGTGCCCACTGGACACTGGTCAGTGATGACGCGGTGGCCGTAGCCAATGGTGGTCTCCGTCTCGATGGAGAAGAGGAAGGCCGAGATGAAGCCATTGACGTTGTTGACGCACGGTGTCCACGTCTCATCCTCCAGATGGTCCAGATCCCCCCTTTGGGGGAGGAAAGAAAGGAGAATAGTGTGAGAAAGAGAGGGGGGGAGGGTGACAAAGTGGGTGTCAAGAGGGAAAAATAGACAGAGGGCGAGAAGATTTATATTCTTAGAACTGAGGTGCAGAAATATATGCATGACGACTCGTCTGTCCCTTTATATTTACAATCCCCTTTCAGCTATTTCTTATAATGAATAAGTAAACCCTCATATTGATTAACCTGACATTAACGTTGTCGCTTTTTCTCGATGCTGCAAACACCGACTTTTCCCATCATATATCATCCCACACAGCATCTTTACTAACAGTCAGAGACTGCAGATTTTCTTTCAAATGATTCGCTACACAGGCTAATGTCCCTGATTAACACAGCTCCAGCCAGCGAGGGAGAGCTAATTGATGAAAGTGGTGTTAAGTCATTTTTACGATATATAACTTTTTATTGACCTGTGTTGGTGACCAAGGAATTGCAATAACACCGACAGCTTTCTGGCACAGCTTCAGGTGGCCTGTAATTGATATCAAGAGGTCACAGTTTTACGAGACGAAAACGTTAGCTAATTAGAGCGTGGATCCGGAAGACACATCAAGTGAAGAGGTAGATCATGATGAAATACACTGTAATATTAATACTGCTCAGTCATCTGTTTTGGCTGAAAAATGGGCCTTATTTTTTTAGCCGTCGTTGGCAGAAATGTCTTGCAATGCTGATCACTCACACAGCATCATCCTCCATCCTCGAGCAATTAAAAAGGTAGTGCTGCCTCGTGATGATTTCATTACAGGACATTTTGGGAAATATGATTACTTTCTTGCCGAGAGTTGGATGAGTAGAGTAACACCACTCTTATATCAGTCTGTTGTATAAAGCTAGTGCCAGGAGACAGATAGCTTTGACCAAGCTTTAACCTATGACGTTTAACCATGTATCCAGCTAATTTAAATAGCTCACGTTATTGTATTGTGTGAACAGTTAACTTCATTTAATATTGTATGTGGCATTTTCTTTTGTGGGGTAGTTGCTCAGTCCGTGGGGAGTTGGGTTGGGAACGGGAGGGTCGCCGGTTCAAGTCCCTTTACAGACCAAAGTACAGAGTGTAGACTAGTGGCTGGAGAGATGCCAGTTCACCTCTTGGGCACTGCCAAGGTGCTCTTGAGCAAGGCACCCAACTGCTCGGGTCGCCTGTCCAGCAGTCGCAACCCACTCACTTTGACATCTCTCCATTTGTGCATGTATAGGACCTGAGCATGTGTGTTTATTTCAGGCCTGTGTGTAGTGTGTTCTAACAACGGAGTGAAAACAATGTAATTTCCCCCCTGGGGCTCAATAAAGTATAAAACAAATAAATAAATAAAATAAAATAAAAAATGTTCCACCAAAACAAGTTCCTTCCCGAGACTATTTAGCAGAGCCACTGTCGCTGCGTCCGGAGCTTAGCGCCGCCCAAGACGATTGTGATTTGTGAATGCATCAGAGGTGTAGCCAGACCTTACTCCACAGCGCTGTGGAGACAGGTCTGGCAATGCGAGACTTTTACTTTGCACGGCAGCTGCATTCTCGCAATATCACAAGATCACGCGAGAATCACAGGATGACACATCACACAAAAATCCATCTTGTCAGGCTTCAAGTAATGTGTGTGTGTTCGGACAGCAGCCGACTGAACTAATCAGCAGCTACAGGCGTGGTTTAGGTGTATGTGATGGCCGCACTCTTCATTCAAAACAACAATGGTGGACATGGTAGACAGATGGTTCATCCAATCACCTGCCACCTGTATTTTTTTTTTATTTTTTTTTCTGTTTGTAAAAGAACGTGCCCTTTTACAAACAGTTTCCAATGACAACTTCCCAGATGGTTGTGTGAAACAAACCATCTAGCATGTAAGGTTAGGTATGCTTAGCTTAGCACAAAGACTGGAAACAGGGGTAAACAGCTAGCCTGGCTCTGTCCGAAGGTAAAAACAAATCTGCCTATCAGCCCTTTTGAAGCTCACAAATATGTTATATGTTGTATGTTACACTATAGTTTTTGTATCGGCTAAACAAAGCTAAGCTATCCATCACCTGGCTGTAGCTTCATATTTATTTACCAACTCTTGCCAAGAAAGTGAATAAGCACATTACCCAAAATGTCAAACTATTGGTAGCAAGGCGGAGCACTGAGCCTAAAGATAAGGAAAGCATTGTTCTTACGTACTACAAATGCTACCACAATGTCTGAAAGTGATTTTTAAAATCAATTAAATATGTTAGTCATTTTGAGCTATAGGGCTTTTCTTGCTCATTGTCATTGGGATTTAGCAACAGTCGTGTTCAAGCAGAATACAAATCTACAGACTCCACTATGGCTCAGGACCGAAGGGCTGGAGTCAAGTCCACGACAAGTCCAAGACCAGGACTAGTTGAGACTGAGTCAAGACCGAGTCCAAAAAGGTTTGAGTCCAAGTCAAGACCGAGTCCAAATGAGACAGTTAAGACTGAGAAAGAAAGGATCAAATTAGGACACATATTAACTTTAAGTATAATAATTTCACTTAAGTCACATAAAGCTGAGGTGTAACTTCACATTTTACATGTTGGGTCTTTTTATTCTGGTGTAACAAGAACATTCTGGACTGCCGATGGAAAATGTAACATAACAAGCAACACAGGTGTCACTAAAAAAACTGACATGTTCATATTCTTGAACTTATTCTTGAACTAATTGTCCTGAAGAATTCATAGTACAACGTGCTCGCTGACATTGTGTCTGTGGCCGAAATGAAAATGATTGATGCCTGATGATTGAGGTATATGATGCAGCCAGGCATATACCAAGGATCAATGTCCTGTTCTAGATGGATTTTGAATTAAACCAATACAATTTTCTGAACAAGCGCACTTCATCACTTGTTTTGAAAGATGAAGTTACTTGAAAAAAAAGCATATAGTGCTGGACTTGGTCGAGACCAACTACAATATTTGGCGAGTCCAATGGTCAAGTCCGAGACAAGTCAGAGTCCAAATACCAACGAGTCCAAGACAAGTCAGAGACAATAGAAAAACGTCTTGAGTCCATGTCCGGACTCAAAGTACTACGGCCCTGCGAAGAGATCTAAATAAATAAACGTCTTCCACCCTCTTTGCTTAACGATCTTACCTACAGTAGGCTATGAGGTACCAGATGGCCCCGAAGAAGAGCCACGTGCCAGCGTAGGCCATGACGAAGACGAAGAGCGAGCAGCGCCAGTTGAGGTCCACCAGTGTGGTGAAGATGTCAGTCAGGAAGCGATAAGTCTCCCGCATGTTACCGTGCTGCACGTTGCAGCGGCCGTTCTTCTCCACATAGCGCTGTCTCTTACGCCGAGTCCGGACTGGGGAAGAGACGGGGAGAGAGGGGAAGCATCACAATGTGGTTACAGACGTTTGAGTTTGCATGTACGTGCAACATGAGTTTTGGTGCTTTTCTATGCTTTAAACAAGGTTAAGGTTAAGTTAAAGAGTCTTCGCAGGTGTCTTAGTTTCATAAACTTATGTTCCAGGAAACCCATTCAAACCCTTTAGCATACTTCAATTATACAAGGCTGCCTTTCTACATTTCTGAAAGGTTTTGTTTAAAGATATAACTTTGACTGCAGTCAGAGGATGCGGGTTGAATCAAGGAACATAGAGAGATTTGATGAGGTGCAAGGGGAAAAAAATCAGTTCGAGAGATGCAGTGTGGCTCAGAGGAAAGTCAACCTGGTAAATAAGGGATAGATAGCAGAAATGAAAACAGACAGGTGAGGAAAAGGGAGGAAAAGAGAGGACATGAAGTACGACAGGACAACATCATCAAACACTCGGAGAAGAAAAGCTACATTGGACTTTAGTTACTGTACATCCCAAAAGGGAACTGATGATGTTGTTTCTTCGTAGAGAGCCTTTTTATTGTGGGTGTACCCAGCCACAACTAAGATTATGACACATGTAGGTTGCAAAACTATTCTGTTTCTTACCCCTGATGACAACAACAGATATTAATCAGTATGCATCCTACGCAACCTAAAGAGTCATATCCAGTGTTGGGCAAGTTACTTCCAAAATGTAATACATTATAGATTACTAGTTACTGTAATTTGAGTGTAATTAGTTATATTACAATATTACTGTCTCTGAATTGTAATGCGTTACACTACTTTTGCATTACTTTTGAGTTACTTTCACCAAAATAACAGGGGAAGTTTGATTTGGCAGCTAGCTTGTGAATTTCACCACCGGATCAATAAAGTCTCCTCTTTATCCACTTCAATACATCATAGATTATTCATATTTTGTATAATTAATATAAATATGCAAAGTAACTAAAGCTATACAAAATAGATAAGTAAAACGTATAATAGGCAAGTAGGAGAAAATGAAAATACTCAATTAAAAGTACGGCATTGTTGTAAAATGTTTGTTTATAGCACTTCAATAAGAAATTCATGTTGTTTAGGTTAAAACACTCTAAAGGAAATGTTCAATTATAGTGTGATTAAAACTCACTATTAACATTGTTTACAGTACTTGATTTACAGCTGATTTGTGAAAAGGTAGCCTACACAACCTTATTTAACAGTAATTTAGTTTTACTGCGAACCATCACAGGAAGTGCTTTTATTTTGAAGTAGGCTACACGGAAGTTGTCTGTTGTGTAGCCTACTCTTGCTAGCTTACTGAGAAGCAACATGTCCGTCAGGCTCAAGTTGTTCACTTTCTTGTTTGTAAAACTGTAACATATTGAACAGTAAATGATCACAGTAAAAGACAAGCGTTTTTGGTCGTCTTTCAAAGCCATTACACTACAGGCATAGTTACTCTCCACGGCTGATAAAAATGCAATGATATTTACGTGTAGCAAGCCTCAACATTAATTCCCGACATGTTTATATCTGTCAGCCGCTGACGTACCGTCACCTGTTGGGACATACATGCTGTCCGTACTGTCTCTGGTTCTGACCACGGGAACAGAAACAGGACCTCTCCCTTCTCACAATATACACACAGGATCACTGACTTCCTGTCTGACAGGAAGCAGCATGTGAAGCTGGGGAAACACGTCTCCGACTCACAGACCATCAGCACCGGATCCCCCCAGGGCTGCGTTCTTTCTCCTCTGCTCTTCTCCCTGTACACCAACAGCTGCACCTCCGGTCACCAGTCCGTCAAGCTTCTGAAGTTTGCGGACGACACCTCCCTCATCGGACTCATCTCTGATGGAGACGAGTCCGCCTACAGGTGGGAGGCTGACCACCTGGTGACCTGGTGCAGGCAAAACAACCTAGAGCTCAACGCTCTAAAGACAGTGGAGATGGTTGTGGACTTCAGAAAGAACCCAGCCCCACCTGCCCCCATCACCCTCTGTGGCTCCACAATCGACACTGTGGAGTCTTTCCACTTCCTGGGAACTACCATCTCCCAGGACCTCAAGTGGGAGCTGAACATCAGCTCCCTCGTCAAGAAAGCACAACAGAGGATTTACTTCCTGCGGCAGCTGAAGAAATTCAACCTGCCAAAGACAATGATGGTGCACTTCTACACAGCTATCATTGAGTCCATCCTCACATCCTCCATCACCATCTGGTACGCTGCTGCCACTGCCAAGGACAAGGGCAGGCTGCAGCGTGTCATTCGGTCAGCTGAGAAGGTGATTGGCTGCAATCTGCCGCCGCTCCAGGACCTATACGCCACCAGGACTCTGAAGCGTGCTGGAAAGATTGTGGCTGACCCCTCCCACCCCGGACACAAGCTCTTTGAGCCACTCCCCTCTGGCAGGAGGCTGAGGTCCATCAGGACCAAAACCTCACGCCACATAAACAGTTTTTTCCCCTCCGCCACTAGCCTTCTAAATAGGCTCGGAATCCATCCTGACTCTCTCCACACCCCACCTCTGGCTCCTCATGCCACTGTACCCACTCTGCTGTAGCGTCCCTTTTCACTACTGTTTAACTTATTTTACTATTTATTTAAATGTATTTTATCGTTATTAATACGTACTGTGTGTATATGTTTATACTTATATTGTTTATATCTTTTTTATCCTTCTTATATTTGTATGTGTGACATGCTCCAACAACACCATGACAAATTCCTCGTATGTGCAACGTACTTAGCAATAAAGCCCTTTCTGATTCTGATTCTGACAGCTCACTTCAACGCAGCGTAATAACTCCTGAAAATAATATCCATCTCGCAAATGTATTTGTCTCTGCAGTCATCTCAACCATCGAATACAGCGACAGGAAAATAATACGACTTTTTTTTTTAAAGAAATGTGTCGCGGTGTTGGTGAATTCTTAAAAAAAACAATGCACCACTAAATGTTGCGTTAAAATGCGTTGTAACTCGCGTTACTGAGATTGTAACGAGTATAATATTACCGAAATTTAATTAGTAATGCGTTATATTACTGCGTTACAGCAAAAAGGAATACATTACTGTAATTGCGTTACTTTTGTAACGCGTTACTCCCAACACTGGTCATATCTTAAGGTCAACCTGATTTCACAGAATTCCATGAAATGAACATGGCCCCTTAACTCAAAATCTGTGGCAGTTTCACGGAATCGCAAAAGATTCCATGATGGGCCCACGGAAGAATTCCGTGAAATGAACAGGGCCCCTTAAGTTAAGGAAAAGGTTGTGGGTGGGCTTACGTTTCCATGACACGCGGGACAACAACGGGACGGTTGGGTTTAGGAAAAGAAGAACGGGATGGTTGGGTTTAGGAAAACAATAAACGGTTGGGTTTAGGAAAACAATAACGGGACGCGGGACAACAACGGGACGGTTGTGTTTAGGAAAGAAGAATGGGACAGTTACGGTTGGGTTTAGAAAACGTGACACGCGGGACACAATCCCTGGTCTCCTGGGTGAAAGTCCTGTGTTTGACCCATCCACCACCCCAACCAACCTCCCTACGCAGATTTTCGGGCTTTTATAATACTATCGTAGTCGCTCCTAATGCTACGTCATCTTCTCATTGACTTTACATTGGCATTGTTTTTCCGTGGTGACCACACGGAATTTTCACACATTCCGTGCCACCACCTGCGGTGTTAACAGTTCGTGATCATTTCACATAATTCTGTGAAACCAGGCTGCTTAAGGTTTAGAGCAATAGTTCAGCCCAAAAGGTCAGTGTCTCTGCCTTTTTCTATTTTCACACCTGTAGTTCGTTTGCTTTGGTCCGAATCAGTTGGTGAGTAGTAAACTTGGAGCAATTTGCCCTTGGTCGGTTTGGTTTGGTTTGGTTTCACACCTGGAAAAATCCAAGCGTACCAAAATGAGTTATTACAAATCAGGCAAGAACGTCCAGCCCTCTTATTGGTCGGATATGTCTGGGGGCGGGAGCAAGAAAGTAAATACAGGAAGAAGGTCCTGTGTTCTGGTCTAGTGGTCAAACCAGCTCATTTCATTAAAATTATCAGACGTTGTTTCGCAAGAGACGTGACTACGTCTGCTCTGGTCACCGAGACTTCACTCTGCTCTGCCGGCGTCTGTCTCCAATTTTAGCAGCAGCTGGTTTGACCACGGAGATACGAGTGACGGACGGGAAGCTTGACTACAGTCTATTTCTGTAATAGAAACACTGCAAGCTGCTACAGTTTGATGCTCTTCTGCATCTCAGATTGCTAAACACACCTGATTACAGGAGACATTAGCTCAGACTTGCGGAGTACATATAGTTGGTGCGGTTCGAGGACGGATCACGTTCTCACCACAAACGAACTGCTCCAGAGTTCGAATGAAAGCGTTAATTTGATATACCCATAGGGGTCAGTAATGCTGTAGTCTGGATCGACTGTCCCTCACTTTCTGCTTTCTTTGTGTTTACGTTAAACTCCGGTCGCATTGAGGAGCAGCAACAGATACCTCTGAGCAACGTTACACGCTGAAAATGGCAAGTTTTTTAGAAAATTTGGATCGTGTAACAAGGCAGGTCTGCTTGTTTTTTTTGGGAATGATTGTAAAGATTTACAAAGAATATGTTTACGGCATTTATTCTCTAACTGGGATGTTTTGGGACCGATTGGTGGGATTGCTGTGGACAAAGTACACACGGTGATACACTGGTAAAAGCATATAAGGTTTAACCATGTATCCAGCTAATTTAGACAGCTCACGTTACTGTATTGTGTGAACAGTTAACTTCATTTAATATTGTATGTAGCTTTTTCTTTAGCGGAGTGTAAATGTTCCACCAAAACAAGTTCCTTCCCAAGACTATTTTGCAGAGCCACCATCACTGCGTCTGGAGCTTAGCGCCGCCCAAGATGATTGTAATTGGTTCAAAGAAACGCAAACAACACAGACCATTTTTTCTTCTATCCAGCAGTGTATGCTCATGTTGCCAGACCTTACTCCACAGTGCTTTTGAGATAGGTCTGGCATTGCAAGACGAGTAATGATGTAATCGCAACCTTCATTCAGTTTTCTCCAGACGTGAATGAAGTGAATAGAAAGCAGCCATAACATTTTTGAAACATTTTCTTCATCATTAAATAGGACAGGAGGTCACATGAAGAGTACTCTATATCCACGACGTTCCACTTCCGGGATTGTTCTTTGTGTTGCATTCTGGATTTATGAGAACTAAGGTTAACTGCTCCTCAGATCTCTGCAGGGTAAATCCAGACAGCTAGCTAGACTATCTGTCCAATCTGAGTTTTCCGTTGCACGACTAAAACAACATACAAATGTTCCACCAAAACAAGTTCCATCCCGAGGCTATTTTGCAGGGGCACCGCTGCTCCGTCCAGCACTTAGCACAGCCCAAGACGACTGTGATTTGTTTTTCTCTCATCCCGGAATGTTGTGTGGACTAGCCAGACCTTCCTACGCTGGGCTGTGGAGGAAGGACTGGCAATGAGAGACTACATGCAGAGTGACTCACCCCAGCCGAATCGTCCCCTCTCTTTCTCTGTTCCCTGGGTCTTCTTCCTGGGCTCATTGGCTTGGGCCTCCCGCTCAGCCAGCTTGGCCTGGAAGGACCTGTTCACCTTGGCTAAGGGTGGAGGTGATGGTGCTGTCTCCGTGGTGACGACGTGGCCCAGCTCCCCCAATAGGTTGAAGACTCCGGTGGAGGCGGTGGCCTCAGTGGCCACCTCGACTTCTTCCCCTTCCACCTTCTCCTCCACAGGGAGCGAGAGAGAGTCCGGGCACGAGGGGAAGACCGAGTTCTCCAGCGCCATGGCTTGTGTGTGTGTGTGTGTGTGTGTGTGTCAGGTGTTTTAGCGTGTTATTGATATCCTCCCTATGGCAGACTCTGTCCAGAGGCTATTGATTGGATCATTTGTTCGCTTGACTGAAGCCTGGAACATAGGAGAAGAAAGCAATGATCAAATGAAACCCTGTAATTGATTAGCTGTTTTGCAGTAATTCAGTGACAAATAAAGAAAGAAAGAAAGAAAGAAAAGGACCTACTATCAGGGAATTATGAATTCAATATGTTATTTCCATGGCCTAGGAAAGTTCAATTAGTATTTGGAAAATTAGATACTTTCTCTCTCAAAGTCAGAAACAAGAGAAGTACTGTAAGTAGTCTGGCTGAACAGATGTACTTTGCTGGGTTAAGCCTGACATCCGGCGGGTCCCTCCCCTTCCGCTATCTCCGCTATGTATTTTGCAAGGGCACTGTTGCTGCATCTGGGGCTTAGCACCACCCTGGACAGTTGGGATTGCTTTAATGAAACGCAAACAACCCAGAGGGATTTTTTTTTTCCTATCCCAGAATAGATAAGCAAGACTAAAGTCTGGAGCTGCTCCCTAAAAATGAATGGGAGACTGGAGATTTTGTTTACTCTTTTTACATCCAAATGATGGGAGACAGTTGTTCATGTTTGATAATGTTTTTGGACTGTCTTAGAACTGGAATAACATGTAGAAATGTTGAAAATGGGCATAGTTCCCATTTCATTTCTCTTAAGATACTTTTGCCTTTTCTACATTCACAACTAGGCCTATGGCTTCTGTGTTGCTTGCCATACAGATTTGACTTCCTGTCACTGCCTCTTTCAATATGTCACCCCTTTTAAACGCAAACTGAGCAAAAAAAAAGTGAATCATAATGTGTGAGGTTGGTCTTACATAGTTTTGTAAGTGTCTGGAATTAGACGTCAAGGGAGAATAAATCTCTTCCTCTAAAAAGAGCAGTGTGGCATATGGATACTAGCCACTTTCACTGTTTAGCATGTTTCATAAGCCTGGTGTGTGTGTGTGTGTGTGTGTGTGTGTGTGTGTGTGTGTGTGTGTGTGCTATGTTATGTGTTTGGTTTATGCTACAGGCCTACTAGGATTGCTTACATAAGTCCCATATAAATCTAAAACAGAAATATGTTTTGTGGACAGTGAGACATGGTGTCTCTGACATATAAGCACAGTAAAATGGACTCCTAGTACTCTTTAGCCTTGCATGATCTGCGGACAATTGCGGGATCCAAGCAAGAGGAAACTGATACGGACAATCAAGATGACGCACTACGCATGGTGGATGGATCAGAAATAGCCTCTATTAGTCTGTTAGCCAGCCAAATAGGCTGCAGAAACCAAAAGGCTATAAGCTAAGAATGAACCAAATCTTACCTGCTCAGTGTAGCAACTTGCAGCCTAGATGTATAAAACCTGGATCGGGCAGATGATTTATCATAAGCAAAACAAAAATCTGGTCCAAGAACGAACCGCGACTGGCAACCTTGGGTCGATGACACCCATTACTGGTGTTCAGGCTGCCAGCGACGCAGCAGCATCAGTCCACTCCTGTTCGCTGCTCCAGGAAAACAAATACCACCTCGAGCCGACCACTCAGCATTCACAGTAGCCTAAATAACAAAGCGAACACACCATCCACTGAATGATCACGCATAAAAACGAAAACCTCCGGTAAAAAAACAATTGAAGTAAAACAAATGATTAAGTCATTTGTAGAACATGTGTCAGTGGACGTGCGAAATGGCAGCAGAATAACCCGGCAGCGTAGAGAGCTCCATCATCATCAAGTGTGCATCTGATGGAGTCAGTCAGGTGTGCGGCGGAGGATGCTGTCATCAGCCCCGCCCCTATCAACTCTGGCAGCTGGACCATATTGGCCTGCCTCAGGCGTTTCTCATCTGCCTCCCTCCGCTGACTGTCAGACCCCTATGCACTGCAGAGATGAGGAAATGGAAAGGCCTTTTTTATGTCATTAGCCTACACATATCTCGTAGGCTATTTAATGTTTGGTCAAAATGACTGATGGTAGGCCTATAGATATAGATTTTTTTATTTTTAAATAAGGGTTTATGGTTTTAATGCAAGTAGCATTTCACATTTGTAAACGTAAACATTCTAAATGGTCCCAGGTTGATTTCCTGTTGTAGTGTATGCGAATGATATCAACTGACAGGAAGTTAACAAGGGGACAGGCTGTTGCCAAACAATGGAATTCCATTGATACGGTCTATAGGCTATAGGCCATGCCTACAGGCCTACTATTTGTGTTTTAATTTGGCTCTTAAATATATTTGTATTCCACGTTTCTTAAAAACCAATGAAAATAATTTATATAGACTAATTTCACTAATGAAACCATTTCTGCTGATATCAGATACAGTCACACGCTACATTGTATCATCAATGGTATCAATGACTTGATTATAATTAGCGTCTTATTCATACTAACCGCTGTTCGGCCGCCGGCCACTAGGTGGTGGTATATGTGTTCACTGAAGCCGGTGTTATCATCAGTCCTCCTCCTTTTCCAAGATGTCGGTGTACGGGCCAGTGGTGAAAATTCACCCCGTCGTTCTCGCTTCTATCTGCGACTCTTACGAGCGGAGAAATGAGGGCGCGAGTCGTGTTATCGGGACTCTGTTGGGTAAGCAGAAACTTGACATGTTTGTAGGGCGGATAGCCTTTCTGATAACACAGGTGACGGCTAACTGGATTCATGTTAGCTTCCCTGCTAACGCATGTTGGCTTGGTTCAGTGCAGTAGTAGCTAGCTAACCAAGCTACATCTGGCTAGCGTTAACAGCTAACTAGCAGCACCTATGCAACAGCTGGCTGTTCGCTCAAATGATCATGCAGATGGAACTTTTGCTGTCTGCCAAGTCATCTGACCTTTTTCTGATTCATGTCTGTACTAATGTGACGTCTAGCAAGCGGGATTGGAAGTTGTTATTCGCATTAGCCGTTGCTGATGGTTCGTCATGGTTTTAGCCTCTTCTCGTACCCTCTTGTTTGCTAGTTAAAAATGCGAAGGCGGCTAATGTTAGCAAAGATAATTCCTCATTTGTAACGTTTGTCCCTCTCAGGTACTGTTGACAAGCACTCCATTGAAGTGACCAACTGCTTCTCTGTCCCCCATAATGAGTCTGAAGATGAGGTATGTTGGTAAACGGATTTTGGGTTGTGTTTTAGGACATCTTCAGACAGAATATTTTGTCAATCACAATGGAAAATTGTAGTACCGTTACTACAGAAGCCTAGATACATCAGTCACAAACACACAAAACAAATACTAACGTTATATGGACACAATAGATAGATAAATAAACAGAAATACAAATTCGAAAGATACTAAACCAGAAATCTGGACCATGGTATGGTAATTGTCATTTTTAGGTTCAATTAAGAAAAAAAAATAATGTTTTTATGATGGCGAGGCGTGGTTTACTTCATAGGCTGTGTATTTGTGATACATTATCTTGGTCACATAACAGTGGTGATATAAACAAAATATGTATTCTAGGATTCATTCAGAACTATAATTTGTTTGCAAAAGTAATACATAAACAGGTTGTTTTTTTTGACTGAAAGAGACAATTATATTGTTAATTGCAATTATTTCTGAGACAATTAATTGTACAGTAAAATTTCAGTTTCAGCTCTACTTGTTACAAAGATTTTCACACCTAAATGGCTGCCTCATATTGCATTGTTAAAGAGAGAAGAGGTTTTGTAGAGAAGAGGACGTGGGTCAAATTAAATCCTCTTTGCCAACAGGTTGCTGTGGACATGGAGTTCGCTAAGAACATGTACGAGCTCCATAAGAGGGTGTCGCCCACTGAGGTCATCATCGGATGGTGCGTCAGTTAATTCAATTTGGAATTTCAAATATAGAATAGGGGGAAGAAAAAAAACTTGTTCTCACCACAGTGACATCTGTCCTCACAGGTATGCCACAGGCTTTGACATCACAGAACACTCTGTGCTCATTCACGAGTACTACAGCCGTGAGGCCACCAACCCCATTCACCTGACAATGGATACCGCGCTGCAGAGTGGCAAGATGAGCATCCGTGCCTACGTCAGGTTGGCTGATCTTCCTGTCATAGATACTCTATTTTTGTGTGGTCAACTACTGATTGATGATGTTATTTTTTTATTTTTTAAACTTAATTTTTAAAATTTTTCTCATAACAGTAAACTAGACAAGACAGCAATTTAAAAAAAAAAAAAAAAAAGCAAAAACGGACGACGAAAAAAACAAAAAACTACACACACATAGGCGGAGGGCTGCCAGAGTATCAGAGTGCAAGATCAAAGCATGCTCAGATTAAGGGCGTAGCATAGCCGCAACACACACAAATCAGACATTTAGGTCTCATCAAGTAATATTAAAAATGGTTTCCACAACTTCAAAAAGTGTTTTTGTTAATTCCTTTTGTTAAAACGGATCTAATCCATCTTAGCCATAGAAAACATTTAATTGAGCCACCTACTGAAACATGGGGACAGTGGAGACTTCCAGTTGAGTAATATACATTTTTTAGTTGAGTGTGTTTTAGGGCTGTCAACGAATATTCTAAATTCGAATATATATTCAAATAGTTTTTAAAAAACAAATTTCGAAGGTGAAAATTAATATTCGAATTAAAACAAAAATGTGGGAAAAAACGCTTGCGGTAGCAGAGGCTGTCTGGCTGCCTGCTTTGCGAGTGGGCGCACTAGCGCGCCTGATGGTTCAGGGACAGGTCACAGGAGTCGTACTGTCTGGCACAGCGTCGCTGAAAGTTGACTTGTCTTGATTGGAAGATGGCAGGAAGTGCAGAGCCCAACTCGACCGCATCAGAGAAAGCGATTTTAACCCCCCAAAATCTAAAAAGCCATGTCTGGAAGTACTTTGGATTTTGGTCGGTAGGAGGTAAAATAGTTGAGCCGCGCGATAAAGTTTATTGCAAGAGATATGCATGAATAAAGGTTAAATGCACTGCTTCCACTGGTTTGATTATTTACCGTTTCATGTCAAGGAAAAGCTCCATGTTTACCACAGCACAGCTCGCTCGGAGCGTTCAATGTCGGTTCTATATCGGCTACTGTGAAACTTCAATTAATGTTAATATTTGTTTCAATCACAGAATGAAGCCTGCTATATTTGGGACAATAGTCGCAACCTTAAATTGCTTGCACAAAACTCTTGATCTGCACTCAAAATGTGTTTATTGTTGTTCATTTTAAACCGTTATGCACACCAGCAGCCGCCCGCACATTGCGCAGAGAGCGTGAGGACGAGAAAGTGAGCGAGCGAGCGTGAGGTCTGCGGTCTTGGCCATCATTTGATTTACTTGTTTTTGTGTAGGTAATACGTTGTCAAATATGTTTAAACTTAAATAGACTACCTATACAAGTAGTTATGTCTCTTTGTATTAATTTGTCCTGTTATTGAAGTAATGCGCGTCATTGACAAAATGCGCATGCGCAACCAGATGTTCGAATAGTTTGAATATTATGTGTTTTTTTAGAGGGAATATTCAAACGTCATTTTTGAGCAATTTTGACAGCCCTAGTGTGTTTTAATGTGCTTGTTTATCTCCTACACAGTGCGCAGATGGGTGTGCCAGGAAAGACCGTCGGTGTGATGTTCACCCCACTGACTGTCAAGTATGTCTACTTTGACACGGAGAGGATAGGCGGTAAGAATCCAAACAATAAATTAAGATGATGGAAACAAATGCTTCCTGCCTAAATGTCTGTGATTGTGAAATTTGTGTTTTTTCCAATTTGTCAAGGGTGAGAAATATTTTAATTGCAGTGTCTAAAAGAATTTAGATACTGCCAATTAGGGCTGCAACTAACAATGGTTTTCGTTATTGATTAATCTGCCAATTTTCTCAATTAATCATTTCACTATCTGACAAATAGTGAAAAATGTCCGTCCTAGTTTCTCAAAGTCCTAGGTGATGTTTTGTCAGTCCAAAACTCAAGGATATAAGTTTAATATGATATAGAACAGAAAGGAGCAGAAAGTCTTTATATTTGAGAGGCTGAAAACAGCATTTTTTGCATGAAAAATTACTTTTAACGATTAATTGATCATCAAAATTGTTGCTGATTATTTGTCTATGGACTGACTAATCGATTCATCTATAAATCGTTGCAGCTCCACAGCTTATAATTGATTTTTCTGGCCAATATCATTTTTCTTATAAGTAGTAGTAGTACTTGGCTCTTAATTGTTGTACTGTACTCTAACAATCCCATGTGTTTGTTCCAGTGGACCTTCTGCAGAGGACACGTTTACTTCCGAGTCGCACCAAGGGGCTGACCTCAGATCTGTCCCAAGTGGCTGGCTCTGCAGCCAGGGTACAGGACATGCTGACCACCATGCTCGCATACATTGATGATGTGCTGGTGAGTATTGGAGCAATTGGAATGCTGGTGTGACTCCTAATCCGACATGATTAGTCCATTGTTTTCGTGTGTACGAAATGATTAAGCAATACCTTCCGCCATTTGTTTTCCTGCTCATATTCCAGCTACTCTACTTTGTATCAATCCGTTGTGTCTCTAGAAATCAATTGTCATGTGATCAAGTTTACGGTGGCTGTAATGCTAATGCTGTTCTGTCTGTCTCAGTCTGGCAAAGTGGCGGCAGATAACAGCGTGGGTCGCTTCCTGATGGACCTGGTCAACAAGGTTCCCACCATCTCAGCCGAGGACTTTGAGAACATGCTCAATTCCAACATTAACGTAAGTGCAGGGTTGTCCCCACCATTATAAGTCTTAGGAGCAGCACCCGAGCTGTTTTTGGCAGCACCTAAGCCGAATTAATGTGAAATGCGGCAAAAAAGCGCCCAAAACAGTGGGAAAAAGTGCCAAATACAGTGAAAAAAACGTTTTAGACACATATCGTTATTATATAATTGCATATTTTTGTTATTGAAAAACATCAATTTTTTTGAGGAAAGACCCTTACATTTTTCTAATCGCTGCTGATAGTTGTTTTCCCCCATTGGATCCCTCTGCTTTGGCCTTCCATTCTTAATTTATTTCCTGCACTCAGGCACATCGCACACTCCCGTTGATTACAGGAAGCATTTAATCAGACTGTGCTTCCTATTATTAGTGCTCTCCTGGCTCCTCTTGTCTCATAACGTCTTTACTTAGCACCAGTCCAGCATACACAACCATCTGACAAACAGGGGTAGTTGTTACATCTGTAGTCAGGGCTCTGTCTTTCTGACCTCGTAGGCCTTGACTTTCGTTTGCTTGTAACGCTGTCGAAGAAGCATGAGCATGTTTTACTGATGAACCCATTTAACGTCACTATGAATACGATTGTAATAACAAAATGTAAATGCTCTGTTTTGTTTGCTGCAGGATCTGCTGATGGTGACCTACCTGTCTAACCTCACCCAAGCACAGATTGCTCTAAATGAGAAGCTGGTGCTGCTCTGAGGGGATTTCATTGAAGTGATTCATATTTAATTTTGTATACTTTTTTTTTCTTTTCTTTATTTTGGCTGAGATGAATAAAGATGTTAAACAGTCATAAAGTTTTAACCAATTGGGTTCCAGGCATTGTCTTTCGGTAATATTGTAATCACAAATAATGCAATGTAGTTTCTGATAAATGGCTTATGAACATTACATGAAGGGTTATATTGCTAATGTAATCTGTCCTTTTGAATAAATGTTCACAAGCCACATATTACACCGCTGACATTTACAGCTTTTAACTCCTTCGGGGCAGCTTTTTCGATGATTGACATTCTAGGGCTGCCTGCTACTGTTTGTATTCATTATTGATTAACTAGCCAATTATTTTCTCAATAGGTTAATCATTTGCTCTATGAAACAGAAAAAGTAAAGTGTTCATAACCATTTCCCAAAGCCCAAGGTGATAAATCGTTTTTGTCTGACCAACAGTCCAAAACCCAAATATATTCAATGTATAATGAAATAAGACCAGGAAGTCAAACTTGTGACACTTTGGCTTGGAAATATGCTAATTAACTGATTATGAAAATAGTTGGAGATTATTGTACTTTTGATTAAATAATTTCATAAGTAGTAGGTAGTAACACGAGTCTAAAACCAACACGTCTGAAGACTTTAATGGAAGACAGTTGACTTTTAATTGTCTATATAAATATACATTCAAATCAGAAGCGGAGGTAAATCATTCAACTTGCAAACCCCCTGTGACAGGCCATGCCCGGGCCTGAGTTACATTTGACGCTTAGTGCAAAAAGTAAGCATGAGGAAGTCACACAGATTAGTACTGTCTAGGTAGCGCATGTCAATCTACAGTATCAGGAAAAGGCTGATTTCTAATTGCTGAGTTGCGGAATCACACTGGGATCCTCAGGGTTTAGTTTCCGAGTCGTTGCCTTTTTCAGCTTTGCTCCGATGCATCACCATCTTCTCCAGGGCTGCGTAGCTCTGCACCGCGCGCTCGTACACGGAGTCTCCGCTCGACTTTGCGATGGCCGCAGCCTGTTCCGGGTAGTAGAGGGAGGCGCTCACGGTCATCAGGCCCACCGGGTAGAAGAACTTTTTAAGCCGGGATCCTCTGGCAAGAAACAGTCCCAGGACACCGGTGAAGCCAATAACTCCTGCCCGGGGATAGAAGTCCTTCGGGGGATTCTTCAAGTAGGCGTAGGTGTCATTCCCACACTTGACAACACTTTGAACTCTGGGTTTAATTTTGTTATAGGTGCCCTGACACCACTCCGTGTATGGCTCTGTTGACTTCCTGATGGTGGCGACACTTTGCTCCAGCTGACCCGCTTCGGGCTCCACATACTGAGACTTCTGCGGAGGAGCGGTGTACAAAGACAGCTCATCCCGGAGTAAAGGGCCGGGTGGCTCTGTCTCCCCGTCAACGGCAGCAGCAAAGACGGTGATCGGCAACAAACTCACAGCTCCTGGCATTGCACTACCTGTCACCTTCAACATGATCCCTGAGGACCATGCATTGACTACGGTGTCTGAGGAGGGACATACGTCTTACTTAGCTAGTACTCGAAGCCATAACCACGCCGCCTTTAGTTGACTTATGACAAACGCTTTTAAAACGCCTTAAAGCACAAATATCAATGGCAAGCTAGTCTTTGGATAGGTATAATTTATGTCATGTTGTTATCTTTTTAGTCCATGGTTCCCATGGCAGCCCGGAAGCCTGGTCGTCTCCATGGAAACAACGTGTCAACAGCAACAGTCCAAACGGTCTGTTAGCAATAGCCAGCGTTACATATTCAGGCTAACACTAATTTTTATTGGATAGTTTTTTGCAATTTTTAAGTGTTGTCGATGCGAGGGAGTAGTACTGCTTTTTGGGGGGAATAAAGTACGGTAAAAGTACTGCTATTCTGAATGGAGTGTCTTGGAGTATCGTCCGTTCAGAACCTGAAGGATCTGTCTGCCTTGTTAGCGACTCAGCAGGATGATGACGATGATGAAGACTGTAAAGTAAGATATTGTTCACTCTAATTTACTGTGATTATTAATTTAATTCCTCTCGGCCTCAACGCTATTGTAAATGTTAATACTACACGTCTCAAATAAATAAGACTATTTAAAGGAAGATGCACAAAATCTATCTAGTTAATAGTTTTTTTTGTCTTGTAACTAGCTAGTGACTGCAGACCGAATAGATGTTTGCCATTAGGTTTTATTTGAACTACAGCTTAAACTTTCTGTTGGCCTACAATAACATAAGTTCATTTTACCAGAATGTGAGAGCTTGTGCACAGATGGGCCCTGGACACATTGGCCCCCCACCCAAAAAAGATAAAGAAGGTAATGCTTTGTGTTTTTGCACATAGGTTAACTCCTAAAAAAAATACTTCTCACTCATTATAGTAACTCAGGTGGCTTGATGAAATGTACAAACATAATTTGCATGTGTGTTTTTTGCTGTTACTTTAGTGTCAGCTGGCCATGTAAAGAAAAACAGCAAAGATATCTGGAGAGAGGAAGAGGTGGCTGAGGGCTCCCAGTATGATGATCTTGCTGACCCGCGGCCACAGCCTGAGTAAGACCACAAGGCCGGGGGAAAAAAACACATCAAAGGGTTCACTGAAAGCAGACATCTCCTACTTAATATTTTCTTTTCACACACTCCCTCACTGAGATTGCACATTTCCTCATCCTATCTTCTTGAGGTTTTTTTTTCAGCCTTAAAGCCAAAATGTCCCATGTAAGGCTTTAACTCACAACTTTCTAATTATAAAACTTTATTAAGTTATTACAAAATACTTGCCTTGGTTACCCTTGTGCTATAAACTAATTATAGAAGTACAAGGGAGGGTAAGAGTGCTTGTAGAAAAGTATTTATCACAATTACCTACATGCCACATTTTCCACTCCATCGACCTCAGCTCACACTCACTTCTGCCTGCTTCTTTCTGTTCATTGTTGTTCCCTATTGATTCTGTTTAATGTGATTTAAAATGATTTGAAAGTGTTTGTATAACCTTTGTGTTCAGGTATGAAATAATCCTGAAGCAGAGTGTGGGGACTGAGGATCTGTTCTTGGGCTTGAACAGAAAGGACCCATCCTCTATGTGCTGTGAAGCAATGCTGGTAATTTATCGACCGCCACAGGATTTCTATACTTCATCCAATGTAATACAATGTGCAAGGATGTGTTTAAGGACAGCAAGCGAGAAACAATCAAGCAAGATAACGGGATTCTCTCACTGCCAATTGTGGGATGGTTTGGAGAATTAATTTATGGACAGTATAAAAAATGTTAAGGGGCAAAAAATCCAAATGTTAAGCAACACAGATAAGGCAGAGTAAGTGTAACTGTTGAAAATCAGATCAGAGTTAAATAAAGAATACTATTTTTTTTATACTATATGAAAACAGAATCCATAAAATAAATTATAGTACTTTTACAGTCTTAGTTTCTCAGATCCTGCATTAGAAGTGAAAAGGCAGTAAAAATTATTAATAATAATAATTAACAATTGTCAGAAAATGACATAACTTGGACAACATAACACAAGTGGAAAATTGGTGTCCTCTTTCAATAAAAGTGCAAGATTAAACTGTGCATCGTGTACACTATTAAAGATTCTGACTATTTCCCACTCCTAGGTGAAAATCAAACTACCAGACACTAAAGCAACAGATGTGGTCCTGGATGTAAAGGAAAAGTTCCTTGATCTACGGACGCTAAAATAGTAAGGGATGCTTTGAAAATGTTCTCTTTCATTTTTAATCCTCTCAAGACGGCGCAGCAGCAGTTCAGACCAAAAGTTCCTGTTTCCAGACATTTCCTTTTATTCAGACATTCACATCATGATCTGAGCTTTGATTGCTGTTTTACACTGCTCTTAACATCCTCCTCTCTAAGATACACACTCCCTCCCCGGTGCTCCCCACGACTCTTTAAAGGGGTGGTTCAGAATTTTGGACATAGGACCTTATTTCCAAGTTAGCCAGTGTGTTATTTATCAGTGGAGACCATTTTCAACACTTTTCATCCAGTCCTTCCAGTTGCAGAAAAAAGTAAACAGAAGCCACTACAGTTGGGACACCTAGTAGTAGCCTAGTACAGTGGTATTGAAGCATTGGATTGGAAACTAAAGACTAGGCAACATGGTGATTCAGTGTGCATTTAGAAATTGTAAAACTAAACCAAACAGATGGGCACCACAAAGTTTCCACAAATTTCCATTGGGAGATCCAGAAAGGAACCAACTGTGGCTTCTTGCTGCTGGCTTGGACATCAAGGCGGAGACTCTACTGAAGTGGAAAATGTGTAGTGATAATTTTAGACCAAACGACTTTGAAAAACTCAGCAGTCTAAAGGACCACAAGTCACTGACAACGAATGCGGTTCCATCTGTCTTTCCAGATGCACCAATGCCAATGCCACGCTGAAGTTGGCATCCGATTCGCAGCTTCCGATTCGGCAGTTAAGGGGAAATTTAAGGGGAGCTTAAAACTGTCCGATTTACATTGCTAAGTGACTGATCCTCCGTTTTTTGAACCTCTTACTGTATTGAATGAGTGTTAGTCATTAAGGTAAATTATTAATTATGTCTAAAACACACTTTTAGATTTGTGAAAGCTTTATTGTCTTTATGAGAACACAATAAAGGGATATTTTACTGTTATTTGCATATGTAGACCACATTAGACCAGGTCTAGATTCAAAACCACAATACCTAGACTGGTCAAATCTGGACTACATTATCCCAGAGAGTCTAAGGAGTGTTAAGAACACATTTTCAGATTTGTGAAAGCTTTATTCTATTTGTGAAAATGCAATAAAGGGAGATTTTACTGTTTTTTTCACACATAGACCACATTGGACCGGGTCCAGATCCAAAACCACAATACTTAGACTTATCAAATCAGGACCAAATTATCCCAGAGAGTCTAAGGAGTCTTAAAAACACAATTTCAGATTTGTGAAAACTTTATTCTATTTGTGAAAATGCAATAAAGGGAGATTTTACTGTTTTTTGCATATGTAGACTACATTAGACCAGGTCCAGATCCAAAACCACAATACTTAGACTTGTCAAATCTGGACTACATTATCCCAGAGAGTCTAAGGAGTCTTTAAAACACAGTTTCAGATTTGTGAAAGCTTTATTCTATTTGTGAAAATGCAATAAAGGGAGATTTTACTGTTTTTTTCACACATAGACCACATTGGACCAGGTCCAGATCCAAAACCACAATACTTAGACTTATCAAATCAAGACCAAATTATCCCAGAGAGTCTAAGGAGTCTTAAAAACACAATTTCAGATTTGTGAAAACTTTATTCTATTTGTGAAAATGCAATAAAGGGAGATTTTACTGTTTTTTGCATATGTAGACTACATTAGACCAGGTCCAGATCCAAAACCACAATACTTAGACTTGTCAAATCAGGACTACATTATCCCAGAGAGTCTAAGGAGTCTTAAAAACACAGTTTCAGATTTGTGAAAGCTTTATTCTATTTGTGAAAAGGGAGATTTTACTGTTTTTTTTCACATATAGACCACATTAGACCAGGTCTAGATCCAAAACCGCAATACCTAGACTTGTCAAATCAGGACTACATTATCCCAGAGAGTCTAAGGAGTCTTAAAAACACAGTTTCAGATTTGTGAAAGCTTTATTCTATTTGTGAAAATGCAATAAAGGGAGATTTTACTGTTTTTTTTCACATATAGACCACATTAGACCAGGTCTAGATCCAAAACCGCAATACCTAGACTTGTCAAATCAGGACTACAATATCCCAGACAGGCTAAGGAGTCTTAAAAACCCAGTTTGAGATTTGTGAAAGCTTTATTCTATTTGTGAAAATGCAATAAAGGGAGATTTTACTGTTTTTTTTCACATATAGACCACATTAGACCAGGTCTAGATCCAAAACCGCAATACCTAGACTTGTCAAATCAGGACTAAATTATCCCAGAGAGTCTAAGGAGTCTTAAAAACACAGTTTCAGATTTGTGAAAGCTTTATTATATTTGTGAAAATGCAATAAAGGGAGATTTTACTGTTTTTTTTCACATATAGACCACATTAGACCAGGTCTAGATCCAAAACCGCAATACCTAGACTTGTCAAATCAGGACTACATTATCCCAGACAGGCTAAGGAGTCTTAAAAACCCAGTTTGAGATTTGTGAAAGCTGTATTCTATTTGTGAAAATGCAATAAAGAGAGATTTTACTGTTTTTTGCATATGTAGACCACATTAGACCAGGTCTAGATTGAAAACCGCAATACCTAGACAGCGGCAGGTAAATAAACTTGTGTGATTGTCATGGAAACTGGCTTTCTCAGTAGCCTGGGTAATATCACTCCGCCGCTGCTGTAGCCTATGCTACCAGCTACAGGGAATAAAGTATAACTATTGCAATGCAATGCAAGGGTAGTTTTATTTCTAACATTATTCTATCAACACAGACATTTACATCAATAGTCTGGCGTTATAATTTATTTGCCTCGGGTGTACTGTGGAGTGGGTAAGACTGTTTTTAGTGGCAGGCTAGCAGATACCGTTGACTTGTACTAGCCTAGCACCAGCGAACTCTGCAACTGGAAGGACTGCATGAAAAGTGTTGAAAACGGTCTCCACTGATAAATAACACACTGGCTAACTTGGAAATTAGGTCCTACGTCCAAAATTCTGAACCACCCCTTTAACCTGTCTTCTCCCCTCTTTTCAGTAAACTGGGTCTTCATCTGCCACATCCGATCCACAGCGACAGGGGAAAGGCTCAGTTCTTCAGTGAGAGGGAGGAACTGGAGGTGACTCTACTAATGAAACGCCCCATGGATGTTATCAACATGCAATGAGAAAACATGACAAAAGCCAACAAGAATTCAAAAGACAGTGTACAGTGGAGATGACACACACGCTGATTATGGGTCAAAGAAAGAGATGGTTAGAGAAATGATCAGCATATGCATAACCTCTTTGTTTTCTGTAATTCATGTTCACACTGTTTTAACATTGTCCCCATTCCATTGAGAATTAAATATGGTTTTCTAATAAGTGTGTCTCTTGTTATGTGATGCTTTATTATTGGATAATAGATGGTTGTAGATGGCAAACCCAGGTAAGCTTTACCCATAATTGTAGGCTGATATTTTATGAATGGTACACTAGGGCGTAATTTCCACTTGGGACAGGGGGGACATGTACCCCACACTTCAAAATCCAGCTTGTGTCCCCCCTACTTTAAAAGTTTCCGTGCTCTGCCCTTATTTGAAACAATAAAGAAAGTAAGACATCTTTTCTTATACCATAGTTTAGTACAATTCTTTCTGGAAGAATTTATCATGATGATCAACTTAATTATTTCCTGGATTTTGTATCACCGTAGTCCCTACACTTATGTAAAAATGCAGGAAATGGGATTCAAATAGAATATCATAGGACCCCCAGACCCCCGGTTTTGTGTCCTCCCATTTCTCAAACCAAAGTTACACCCTTGACGGTGCATACAATAGCTGCTATTGCAAACTGATATTTAGTGGAAAGGCATGTATTAAACATAGGTTCAAAATCTTTCAAGTATAGCGTAATCCGCAGCCTGTGGAGATAGGTGTGGCAATGCAAGACTAGGCGTAATACAATACTCACTATGTGTAACACATTCTATGGTAACACTCATAGGCTGTAAAAAAGAATATTAACAGTCTATGGTAACACCCCATGTTATCTTGAATGTGATTACTATTATCATTATTTATACCTTGGAGTTCACCATGGAGGCATATGCGAGAAAAAAACAAATGTTTCTTCAAGAATTCAAGGTAACACAGTTGATATGCAAATGATAATTTTGAGGGTGAATTATTAATTTAAGTAAAATATTTGAATAGGCCACTTCTTTCACCACTGTTAAAATTTGAATTGTGAAGCAGGATATTCCTACACACAAAAAAATCCGTGGATACATAGAATAAGTTACATTTTAAGGGTTGAAATAAAGGTTGCATATTGTCACTACATTACAGTAAATGTAAAAAAAAGTCACACAAACACAATTGTTGTTGGAAAAGCATTAACACATATTTCACAGGTACATTATGACCTATAAGGACTGAAGCATCCTTGGGTGGGCAGTGCCACACCTCCGAGCTCCGTTACCGCAGCAGCAGCAGGAGCAGCGGTGGTGTGATCATGTGACGCCTGCATTTCCGACACAACAATACAACACCGTATTGGTCTGCATTCACTCCCCCCCACGCCTGGCTCTCGGTATGGCGGACGGCGAGAGGTCCCCGTTACTATCAGATCTGGGAGATGGTGCTCTTGGCAGTGGTAACGGCGGGGTGTCTCCCGGCGCAGCGCCCTACGGTGTGCCCAACAAGCCACAGAGTGAGTATCCATGGTGCTCTCTCCTCCAGCCTCAATTAGCCTAGCTCACATTAGCCTCCACTGACAGGGCATTCTGGTTAGCCTTCTAGCTCAGCTGTGAACCATCCTGTCGGGACTGTGTTTGTGTAGGGCATACTGTAAGCTTCCAGAGGATGTCTTTATTCTCATCTCCTGGGGGATGAAATGTGCTGAATGCAGTCGGGACGTGAAGGAGAGACGGAAGGGAATCAGCGTTGTGCTGACTTGCTAACCTAGCAACCGTTATTTAGTAGCTTTGATAGCTAGCTCTACTTAGCACCGGCAAACCTTGCGCAAAGCTTCAGGTTTGCAGCTTAGAAATAGTATCGTTAAGATTTATTTTATTAACGTTTCCTAACACAAATTGTTGCATGTATTTCAACTGCTGAATAATGCCCACTGTACTCGCAGGCTAGACAACTGTACCGCTTAGCTAGCTAGCATCTGAGAAACACCTGATTTGATTGACATATGAGAAAGCCATTACGGTGGATGGCGAGTGAAGCTGCTAGAATCTAGAGAGAGCTGCGACCAATGGCAGCTCACATAGGGAGGGACTGTGTGTCAATACATAAATGGAAAAGGCATGAGATATGGCTCCAATTGTGTGTTGCTCCCACAAACTGCTATATAGTCTGCTTGCTCGAAATGTAGAGTGGGTTTAGCAGGTAGTTAGTACTGTATGTCGCTTCTGATTTTGAATGATTAAACTGTCCCAGTTACTCACTCATTCTTTGTAAGGTTTCTCTCAGTCCCTCACTAATACTTCAATGCTTATTTGTTGCAACTAACCCTGCTCAGCATTCCAGGAGTGTTTTTCTTCTAAAGCTCCTTTCAGCTCACCTCGAGACCAAATCGTATTATCTTGTTAATCGTAACATAAGAGGTTACTTGTCATGGGAATGTAGCCTTTTTTCCCCCCTCCAGTCCATTGTGTTAATCTTGTGAATGTGCTCCCTCATTGTATTCACCATTCTTTCCCCTTCCTTGTCACCCTCCCTGTTAAGGCTTCCCTCCGTTCCCCAGCCCTGATCAGCCCTCGGTGCTCCTTGGGGAGGACCCTCCACCCTACTCCCCTCTCACGTCCCCAGAGAGTGGCAGTGCACCTGTCATCAGCTGCAGGGTGTGTCAGAGCCTGATCTCTGTGGAGGGAAAGATCCACCAGCATGTTGTGAAGTGCGGGGTTTGCAATGAAGCTACGGTAGGTTTCAAGTGTATCTGCACAGCCATATGTAGCACACACAATCTGTTTATGTACATACAGTACAGTTGCAACACACACATGCACAAATAGCCTACTTAAAGTGGCTATTTGTAACTTTCAGTTTGTGTTGATTCGAGTGGCCCCTTTGGACAGTGTTTTGTAAGTGTTTTTACCACATCTGCTGTCCTAAAGGTCTTTTCTTTACGGTGCTGTATTGCCCACTGTATATAACTGAATTAGTGTTACTGGAAGGTCATATAGTTGTGATGAATGTTTAAAAAAAAATAATTAATTTGCCATAAGAGAATTCGCTACAGATGCATCGTTGCATTTCAAGTGTTGCATACGGTTACATAGCCTGTATGTATCGTGAGCTAAACCGGCTATCACTGTCACTGTGTTACGAGCCAAAGCAATAGGAGTTTGTTGAAGCAACCAACGTAATAATAACTTAGATTTATATAGCGCATTTCTTGAAACCCACGGACGCATTACACAAGTACAGGGGGACAAGGGAAAAGAAAATAGTAGGCCAACACAAACATGGAGTAAAAGGAATAAAATGTACGCGTTAAATGGAAGGGGGACGTAATGTAATGTCGGCTACCGACGTACAACCACGTCGCGCAATCTAAAGTTATGTTATGAATGAAATAAACCTATTAAATACCTGAGGGCCAATTCGGGGTGGGTTTTGAATCATGACTCGTGATTTCGCCCGTCGTCTTTCACTTTCCCTTTTTAGCTTTCAGTTCTTCTTTTAATTTCCTTATTTTCTGTAATGGCCCTGCCCCAGTATCAGCCATAAGTACATCAGATAACTTCTAAAATAAAATGAAAATACAATAAGGCCTGTCTCCTGCTACCTTTTTACCTGACTGCATGGGCTTTTCCGGTGTTACAAAGAAATCTGTGACCCATCAGAATGTGTGCTCTGTAGCGCCGTTCGACTGCTGTAAATCATTTTGTGACTTCATGGAAAAAAATCGGAGCCGGGCAAAGGCATTAATAAAAACAATATAAAAATAGCGTTCTTTTCACTGATGGTCACGTCATTTGTGACCATCAAATGGAACATTACAGAGTTTTAGAAACATTAAAAAGTTACATATACTAACTTTAACCAGTATCTTCTATTAAAGGGTTGTTTCACACAAATTACAAAAACATATTTCCCTTTTATAAACCTCTGGTGGTGTCTACCCACACAGGAGTTATGGTGTTATTTAACCTAGACTTTAAGATATATGTCTCTAGGATGTCTGCATTATCTCAGTACAATGGAGAAGAATGGCATTTTGTTTTTGTTGCTCAAAGCAATGAAAATTCATTTTTAGAAGTTTCCAGAATCATTATCCTCATTACTCTGGCTAATCCACACAGCTCACAGTGAGGTCACTAATAGTCCCTATAAACCCTATTTAAACATTCTTTGGTAGTGAATCAACCATTTAAATGTGTATAGCTTTTTAACATCATGAATTATAAATTAGATTATAGAGATGGGCAGTCTGTATACGTTTCTATTCAACAATGACCACCAAATTAGCAACATGGAATGAAATGGAAAGTTGTTTTTCCAGGTGATCCAAGGACTTGTTCACTCCAGACCGGTATAATTAGGTTGATAAGAAACCTGGAGCATTTACTTATGTAATCTGGCTGGTTTGGTCAGGTGAGGGCGATGTTATTTGAACTTGTATGTGCATTTGAACTTGTATGTGCACCAAACAATCACCGTCAGACTTATTGTAAAAGTGCTATAGGGCCTTTTTCAAATATTAGCTATGGTTTATGATGTGAACCTAGTGTAGACAAATAACAGGATATACTATATGAATATTTAACACTTGTATGAATCCAAAAGCTAAACATTCATCTTCTGATCTGTCAGGCCTGTTTGATGTTAGATCTTTGTGACTCAATCAACTAGACAGGATTTAGACTAAAAGCACATGTGAGAGTTTGATTTATTAATGCCTGTGGTCAGAATACTTTACTATTTACTACTGTAAATGAGTTACCTACAAGTTCGTATAGCATGTTATCATCACAGGTTTTTTTCCAATCACGTTGTCAGTCTAAAATGAACAGTGCCAGAATTATTGACCAAGACCAAGTGAAATGCTGATGGAAAGGGGACACATATTGATACAAAACAGGGTTTCCCCTAGAAAAGTTGTTAGGCCCGGTTGCAAGTGTCTTTTTGCAACGAGGGCACAGCTCAGACCAGACAGACTAATTGCAGCATTAATGGAGAGTCCAATAGTTTCTGTGATAACAGAATCATGGACAGAATTGCGAAATTGAGAATTTATAAAAGCTAAACACAGATTCCATAGGGCCCTACATTAAGTCAGTGCTAAAAGCTAACTGGAGATTTGAAAATATGACTTCTCTACAGGGGTGTGCATTGGCACTGCCCTCACAATTCGATTCGATTACGATTCACCAGGTAACGATTCGATTCAATTCGATTCTACGATGCATCAAAATTCTACTGCACACAACAAGGCAAATTTTTCATCAGTCATGAGGCAATACAAGCAGTCAGATATTGAACAACAGATTTTATTGGCTGCTATGTGTGTATTATCACTCTCCTGTATCTTTGACATAAATGTCATTAAATAAAATAAAATTGAATGGTACAGGGTATTGGATATGGCATTTTCAAACCTGAAAAAGAAAACATAAATCACTGCTTTCAGTGCTTTGAATGAGTGATTTGTTGTTGTTGAAGCCAACTCAGGATGCCAACGATCAACATGGTTTGTGAAGTTAGTTGTATTGCCAACGTGCTTGATTTTAGTGTGGCAGGTTTTACACACCGCGTAAGTCTTGTCTAGTTTCCCATTAACTTCGTAGAATCCGAAATGTGCCCAGATGTCCGCTTTCCAAGCTTTGGGTGCGTTTTTAATTACCTGTCTATCGCGGTCATCTCCCTCCGCCTCAGCCATCTTGATTGTTGTTGTTATGCCCCCGGAAGTAATTGAAACTTCACAACTTTATTGTCCACTCAAGGCCAGAAAATAAACAGTGACATAATCGATTATGGCACTTTGCCGCATCGATGCTGAATCGTGCATGCCCCGCATTCCGATGCATTGCCGAATCGATTATTGTTGACACCACTACTATCTCTAAGTTTCCAACCGAGCTGCCTCACTGTAACTGTATTTTAAAAAATCATCCCCATTGGCTAAAGCGTAATTTATGCTTCTGCATTAAATCTACCCCACGGCTACGTACATTGTTACGTTGAGATACGGATCCTACACCAGACCCTACGCCGTATCCTGATGTGCACCTCTCGAAAAATTTAACTAGTACTAGTAACTGGTAGTGTTGCATTTCCCCCTACTCATTTCCTGGTTCTCCTTCTCCATAAACAACATGAAATCAAGGAGAGGGTTAACTTTTCCTACTACAGATTCCCCACCATGATCAGAAAGCACAGGGGAGACACTTTGTTTCTCTCACTATGACTCTAGAGTCGGCACTCGCTCCGAAGCTAATCACTGTCTCTCTCACTCACTCTACCACACACTCCTTACACACTAAGGCATGGATACCCGACCCGAGCCGACGGGTCCCGACGGTACCCGACGGAAATTATGGTAAGGTTTGGGTCGGGCTCGGTCACATCAGCGCGATGAGGCATTTGTTGTAAAATGATGCTGCGGCTCCTTTGGAGCAGTTGGACTCAAATGACCCATCTGATTGGTAGAGTGCTAACCCGGAAACAAGGAGCAGAATGAGCGTGACTCTCTAGTCTAGTCCAATCTTTGTCGATCTGAAATGAAGACAGATTCAGCAACTGCATGGCCTATTTCTCGCTTAAAATGTTTTCAGAAACACGTTTCAGTGAACTATTTTAGTAAAATATGAGATCGTACTCTGAACAAGCCGCCATGACAGTCTGTCTTTTTGGGCGACAATACAGATTAGCGCCGCCTGCTGTTATGGTGACTATTACGTCTCGTCGCTTTGGTGTGTTCCGAGGCACTTTTTTGACCAACTCGGGTAGACTGATCAGTCCAACTGCCTTTTCTGCCGAGGGTCGGCCGTCTGGTCTGTGTGTCTGGGCCTTAAGAGAGCTCAGTGTGTGTGGAAGCAGACATGTTGAATGCAACCGGAGCAGAGTTGGTGGAATAAGTTTAAGTTTTGTACACAGTGTGTGCTGTGTCTGAAATAAACCCCAGACTGAAAGCCAAGTTCATTAATTTCAAATTCAGCCCGATCCGGACTCTATCACACACACGCACACATGCCGGCCCTGCTATTCTCTTAAAAATATCGACCCACACACCAACGCACAAGTATAAACTTCAGGCCACTTACGTGGGCTACGGCGAAAGCTCTGCGTGGAGCCTCCACAGAACCATAAATCATGCTTTATGCCCGGTGGGCCACCGGCTTGCAATACACTGGGGGAAACCCTGCAGTGGTCCAAATGTTGAGAATCTCGACCACCAGCAACACAAATGGCAGTAGATGGAGCCCACCTTTCATCTTGACAATGGTCTCATCGTTATGTTTTTGTAATTACACCGGTACGGGTATCACAAGTAATTTGACAGTGATCAGGGTTTCCCGCAGCACTTTGCAGCTTGGGCGCCGCCTAAGCTGGGGAACCCTACCGCCTTAACTAGGTCGTCAAAAAAAAAAAAGTCCGTCAAGTGCATCTCGGACAATAGCGCGGACGCGCTTCAGACCGCGAGCGGGCACGCGCGTCACACGGCCGAAATGAGAGAAAGAAAAAGAGACGTGGTCCGTCGCTGTCTGGAGGATAACTAGCCAGTTGATATCGCGCGTGTGTGTCCATGAGAACGTGTGTGTCCATGAGAACAATCGCCAATTCACCGTCGCGTGTGCGTCGGAGTTTGTCAACAAATGTGCGGCAGCTGGGGCATGCCCGGGCGGAGACGGGGTGAGTGGACTTACCAGAGTGTTGGCATACAGTGGGCAGAGACCATTTATATATGTTTCTCTGTCCTGTTCTTCACATCAGTGAGGCTTTCTTCTCTTGTTTCAACCAAGTGAATACATGACGAAGTGACTGGAACTATCCATCACCTCTCGCGCGTGGATTCTCAATGTCCCGGCTGTTGCCCGGTCTTTGAGACACAGCTGTTTTTTTTTTTTTAAATCACTACACGCGGTTCACAATACACGGTTAGTTAGTGAAATTACGTGTCCTGTTTTTATTTCACGCATACTATCTGCTGGAGTGAGTGAAGCTATGGGCTGAGCTCTGTTATCTCAGCGCTGTTTGTTTTGGAGAAGAGTTGTCGGGCAAAGTGGAAGAGAGCGTGTCACGGAGGATAATGGGAGCAATGCCAGTGAAACTGTTACAGCACTTTTTTTGAAAATAGTTTAATGAGCTTAAAGTTGTGTGGGATGACAATTGATATAAGTAGTTGCACATAAACAGTATATATATTGTTATTTCACTGCCACAGAACCGTCTTTGTCGCAGTTAACGGTTATAATCATGAGGCGGAGCATCTCCTTCGTCTTCAGTCACTCAGTCGCAGCGACATGGGACCAGCTTAGACAGCAGAAGCAATGGCTATATATTTAGATGTCACGTTCAAGAACATCATAGCTTTATATTGTGGAAAATGTTAATTTCCTGCAACTGCACATTACTTTGTTTAAAGTAATAGATTAATAGACTGTCAGTATGATGCAAATCAGTTCAACGGCAACACAAACTGCAGCCTCCAAAATGACCAACATTATCATTTTCATGAATGTAGGCCGTTGTATTAGACTGCATTATAACAGTAATACAAGTGTTGACACTAACGCATATCTATAGGATTTCTATAATGAATTTGACAATCCACTGGGTAATGATTACTTGTAATATCAGTTTTTACTCCCTATCAATACCTCCCTCCCTATAGTGCAGATACAAACTTGACTCCCGCAGCTGTTGTGACATTGATGATGGAGCAGGAAACTCCCAGGACTCACTCTGATCTGGTTAGTCAGAGTTTAATGACTCAGTGGAGAGAACCATCAGCAGGACAGATGGCAGGGTATTCCATTAGGTCCAGAGGAAGGCGTGTTACCGGTGTACAGATTCAAGTTTCAGTTCTCTGCGTGAGCTCAAACTATGTCCTTGACAACTGAATTTGGTCTGCTGTATTATGTGACCTAGTGACATGATACAAAGTAGGCTGCACACTAGGGCGCAATATGTCGAAAGACACGCAGATATTTTGTGTCAGTTGAAAGAAAATAACAGTAGAAAACTGCACTTTAAAATGGAACCGTCCTTTTTTTTAGCGGTGCCTTTTAAATTCAATTTGTTCAATAAAAGGTTGGAAATTATTTCCTTTCATTTGTTTTAAATTCAACCAGCAGTTTTTTTTTATAATATAGCAGAATAGTGAAAGCAGCAGAACTGAGAACACTTTAATATCTGTTTGTTTATTGCAAGTAATGTCATTATTGCAATATTCAACGTTATCGCATATCGCATATTCTCCTCGTGCATATCGTGCAGCCCTACTGCATACCTGGTCGTTAAAAGAATACACTCATTCAGTATGTCTATGTTTATATGACTTAAATTGGAGGATTGGGCTTAAATCAAGCCAGGCGTGAAGAGATATTGTGTAACTAATGTGGATTCTACATACAGCAACAAAAATCTTCTAATGTACTGTAGGAGCTTGCTGTACGGGATCAAGTCTTATCATACCGAAGTCACATGTTTGAAGCCTTTGTCTATATTTCCCTCTATATTGATATTAATGTTATAGGCAGTGCTAGATAAACCTATTGCTTTGCAGAAAGCCTCTAGAAGACTTTTACCAAAAATGTTGCTTTTGATTGCAAAGAGTGAGCGCTTGACTTCATTATTTGACAAAATAATTGTATGAACAGCAACAAGCAGCTCCTGAACAACAAGTAGCTCCTGAACAGTTAGGCCGGCCACACACTGCCTGCGTGGCATGAGCGTGGCGTTTCTGTTGCGTGTCAGTTGCGTGGCGGCTGCGTGGATTTTTCTATGTCTTTGCACACCAGAAACGTGTCTGACTGCTGCTGCTGCTTGCCTTGTCTGTACACATGGATGTTTCCCATTGATTTACTGCACTCAAGCAGTATACTTAATGTTAAACATAAATATATACTGATTTGATTACAGCAAAGACAACATCGGCAGTATTGACGGCAAAATAGGCTACAGAATATTTCGTACTGTATTGACAGGTGCAATATTTGAAAATCGATAATTATTATTATTTTTTTTTAAATTACATTTATATCTGCATTGATGTCAAAACCTAGAGACTTTCAAACATCAACATGTCATTTATTAATATGTATTTGTTTCAAAATGACATATAAACATCTTTTCCTATTCTATTTTGCCTGGAAACGCTTCCAACACGCTTGCGTGTCACGTGAAAAATAGGCGTCGGTTCTATTTCTAGCATGCACGTGTTTGCTCTAACCTGTTAACATGGGAGCCGAAATAAAAACGGACACGCCACGCAGCTGACACGCTCACGCCACGCAGCCAGTGTGAAGCCGACCTTAGGGACACTTAAGCGCCGACAGACTGACTGGTGCTTTACCCTGCAACTCCAAATATCTCCCAGAAAGCCTCTCTCCCCCACTTAGTGTTGGTTGATTCTCATCCATCAAGAATAATTGGCTTGTTATCTACTCCTATTGTAATCCGTTGTTCTACCGTCTTCTTATCTCTTCCCTCTGTGTCTCTCCCTCCCTCTGCAGCCCATTAAGAATGCCCCAGCAGGGAAGAAGTATGTCCGCTGCCCCTGCAACTGTCTGCTCATCTGCAAAGTTACTTCCCAGAGGATCGCCTGTCCTCGGCCATATTGGTGAGGTGTGTGGGTGTGTGGGTGTGGTTGTGGGCGCGTGTGGGTGTGGCGTGTGTGGGTGTGGGTGAGTGTGAGTGAAGCAGAGGAAACAAGGTGCATTGAGAGCAGCTGTCCCTCAATTAAGGCTGTGCTCCCAGCGCAGTTTATATGCCGAGCTCAGCGAGCCGGATGAGGAAATAACAGCCTTATTAGAACAGCCACATCATGTGTTTCACTTCTGCATATCTTCCGTATGGGAATAGGCATTATGTTGAGGTTTAATTTTCAATCTGCACCTTGCAGCTGAAAAACATTCATTCAGCATAGCTGCTTCAATTATGCACTAAATTCCTGCAGAGTAGCTACTAACCCATAGAAATAAAATTAAATCAATTAAACAAAATCCACTTTATTTCTATGTACTAACCAAATGCACACTAAGCGAATTCATTCATATTATAATATCAGGGAGCAAAATGAGCACACAAGTCTCACCAAAACAGCTTAAAGTAAACTGGAAAAGTTTCATGAGTTATAGTTAATGTCACTTTTTTTATTAAAATTTCAGTGCATAAAAAAACATTACTGGGTTGCTGAAAGTTCCATTACAGTTTGGGAAGGAAAAAGTTTCAGTTGCTTTCTGTTGGGGAATAATCTGAACAAAAAGTCGTTAAAAAACATTTTCTACAGGTCAAACAGATGCCAGTGTGTTGGAATTTTTATTGTAAAAAAACAGAACGCTGATTTCAGTCTCTGTAAATGAATGGCTCTGGCAGCCCTTATGAAGCCCTTAAGGTGCTACAGCTTAGTGTAATTGGTTAGTTAGATAAGATGCCTTTTTTAATGCCTGAGGTGTAAAATGTGCAAGAGCCACGTTTTTAGCCATGCAAATATGTATAATTTTAAACTGTCCATCACAAAACCTGTGGTCATAAAGATCTGAAACACCTAATCCATCTGTCAGCCTCAGTGCAGATCATAAAGTAAGGCAGAAGGCTAATTAGAGTTTGCAGGTTTAAATATTTTGTCATGAATGCACAAGGCAAAACGTCCAACCAAATGACATGCATTTTCGAGACTTACTCATTAACCAGTATTTTGCTTTGACATTATTGCACATTATTGCTCCTCAGTTACAAAGGAGAAAACCAGTTCCCGAAATGAGTTTCAGTTTGAACTTTCTTTGAACTGGAAATTTTGTTTCACAGATATGGTTAAAATTAGAAGAGATGATGACATTTGTTTTCAGAAAAACAAATTTGGCATTCTCAATGTTTACGATGAAATTGTTCACATTCCTGGTTTTATTACAGTTGACCAGAAGTAACCAGTTTTAGCTTAAGTGATGCCTAAAGGTTGTATATATTCCTAAGAGGCCACTTTTCCTACATTAAATTTCTCTGGAGAGTTTACCTCCACGGTTACTGTTTTGTATTCAAACCAGCTGACTAAAGCAGACACGTCTCTGTGCTGCTGTGTGATCCGTGATTCTGAGTGACTATAGTTGTCTGAGGAAGTTGGTTGGTTGTAGAAAAGCAGTGTTAGTGCTAATCTGTCAGTGAGACGCCTGCTCAGGCAGGGATTATAATCTCTGCAATATCTTGAGTAATTTGTGGTGTGAATGTTGACTTTGTGTTTCTGTCCCTTTTTCCAGTAAGAGGATAATTAATCTGGGTCCAGTTCATCCTGGTCCGGCCAGTCCTGACCCCCAGCCATCCGGGGCCCGAGTCTCCTGTGGACACTGCAGCAACACCTTCCTGGTACACACTCTCTCTGTTAAAAAAACCCAACATACAACATAAACTTAAATGCCATTTTTTTATTTTATTGTTTGTGAATGTTTTTTTAAGAAATACCCACGGAATTTAGAATTACAACACTGTCACCGTTTTTGGTAATTGTTACACAAATTTGCTTCCATGTTGAGAGTTAGAAGAGAAGATTAATTCCACTCACATGCCCGTCTGTCTGCAGCTGGCTAGCTTAGCATAGCTTAGCACCTCTAAAGCTCACTAGTTAACACATTATATATCATTTGTTTCATCCATACAAAAACTGCAGTGTAAAAACAACACAGGGTTTTTTTCCATACTATTTCATAGCCAGGGGCAGTGGCTTCCTGAAGTCTCTGCTTTTCTGTATTTTAGCAATACATCTTGAAAACGGCAAAGTACTATCATTTTCTGAGCATAGGTTATTAACAATTGCATCTGTAGCGTAGGATTTATTTAAAAAGCCATTAATTGATTACCCTGTAACTACCCTGGTCATGAAGGAGTCCACACTTCATACTGATGTCCATATTCACCTTCATTCCTTATAGAAGTATGATGGAACACCGTGAAAACGTGTTCGCCTGGTAGCCCAGCAGTAGAATAAAACAAAACAGGAGCTTAACAGTTTGCTATTCACGGTCGCCATTTCTCTCCTCCGTTCGCGCTTCTCACCAAAACATCCGATCCTGAATCTTGTAGCTTACCAAAATAAAAGTCGTTTGTACTGAATATACCAAAAGACAAAATACAACTCATTTTAGCTCATAAAGAACCCGAAATTCAGTGAACAATGTTTTATAATAATGTATAAAACTGAAACCACCTAGCAATCGTACAGATCACTTATATTAATTTCCGGTGTTGTCATGGCAACAAATATACACTTTCCAGCGTCAGCTACACTCCCACCAAATTTTTTTTATTTTTTTTTATTTATTTTTTTTAACCTTTATTTTACCAGGGAAAAAATCACATTGAGATTAAAATCTCTTTTACAAGTGAGCCCTGGCCAAGAAGGCAACATACCTTTGATTAAGGGCGTTTTCACACATGAAAGTCTGAACCAAGGTCCGGACCAAGGTTCATGTTTTTGTTACATTGTATACATTTGATCCGGTAAGTTTTGGTTTCACACTGCAGTTATGCAAGCGCACTAAAGATCTATACGTGACAAAACTACGCCCTGCCATCATCACATACGTGAGCTGCGTCTCCAGATACTTATAATTGATTGGTTTGTAGACAGGCTTCCCCGACCTCTCGTCTCCTCTCTCTGTGTCTGAGTTTTTTCAGCTGACTGCTGCTCTCCCCACTGCCGCGGCTCTTTTTGTTTTGTTGTGATGTTGAGAAGCAAGATACGGGAACTTTCTTTCTGGAGCATTTATTCAGAGACAAACGGAAACCTACACTGTACATTTACTACCACTTAACAAATAAACTGCTGATGTATTCTCTGTTCTGATAGCCGACAGCTGTCTGCTCTGAGCGCATTCACCGTCACTCTCACTCTCTCATGTAGCCTACACACTAAGCACCAAGCTATTCCTTAAAGGAGCTATTCCCCGGTCTTGTAACACAAGGAGAGCCTGCCAGAGCTTCTTGTATTTGGTCCGAAAGTCCGAACCATCCAAAAAATGTTTTCACACTGTAAACGAACCGGACCATGGTTCAGTTTGGTCCGGACCGAGACCACCTCTTTTGGTCGGACCAAAATTTGGTCTTTTGATCCGGACCGTGGTCCGGGGGAGGTTTCACACCTCTAATTTTCGTTCGGATCAAACTGAAAAGTCCGAAAGTCCGGACCAAATGAGGTATGTGTGAAAACGCCCTAAATTAATAACAAAGTTGAATACATTACACACTCTTCAAACAAATAAATGGTAATTTCCAAGCACTTTGTTAAAGATCACTCAAAGAACATATGTAAACCTGAGCAATATGGTTAATCAACAGTGTACAAAACTCTTCAGTCAAATTGACATGTAAATATCTCAACACACAGTTGCATGTTATAATATCAATTGGGAAAACTGTTTTCCACACACAGGTTAAACTTGATTCCCTACACTAAGAAAGGGATACACGAGTGACTGACTGAGTTAAGAGGCAGATGGTTTATTTATTTATTTATTATTTGTTTTTGATTCAGACTCTACAAGAACCACTAACTTTTGAATGGGTTGTTCAACAATGGATGGCTTGCTGAGAGCTCCTTTTCCTAACTTCCGCTCTCCTATCTGAAGCATAACTCTCCTAACTAGTCCGTCATCATCCTTACGAACCTCAAGAACTCTGGCAAGTTTCCATTCATTTCGAGGGAGCTCTCCTTCCTTGACAATCACAATAATCGCCAACTTGCACGTTGCGTCTTGAAGCATGCCACTTTTGCCTAAGAGCGATGTTGGCAAGATATTCCTTTCTCCATCTGTTCCAGAATTGTTCCGACAGATATTGCACTCGTCTCCACCGCTTTCTGGCATACAAATCTTCCTCTACAAATTTACCTGGTGGAGGCAGAGGAACAGAGGATTTCATGGTAATCAGATGGTTGGGTGTTAGTGGCTCTAAGCTTGTGGGATCACTAATACTGTCAACAGTGAGTGGGCGGTTATTTACAATGGACATGGCTTCATAAAGGAATGTCCTTAAAGAACCATCATCCAACCTTCCAGCACTGTGTGCAATGACTGAGCATAACACACCCCTGACTATCCTGATCTGCCGTTCCCATATGCCCCCAGCATGACTTGAGCCTGGCACATTCATGAGGAAGTCACACTGCTTATCTGCCAGATATGCATTTACTCTTTCTTTGTTTACTTCATCTCTTTCCAATTCATTTCTTGCTCCCACAAAGTTGATCTGATCTGATATATCGAACGGCTCCACAGATGGCTATGAAACGCCATAAGGCATTGATGAATGCATCAGTCGTCATGTCTTCCAACATCTCTATGTGGACTGCTCTGGAGCATAGGCACGTTAACAGGAGACCATACCGTTTGTCTTCCTTGCGACCCTGCTTAGTATAGAACGGACTAAAACAGTCCATGCCGCAGTAGGTGAATGGTGGTGAAGAATCAACGCGGTCTGTGGGTAGATCTGATCCGTTGTTCTTCTGGTGGCCCATGAGCTCTTCTACAGGGAACACACTGCCTTAAGTGCTGTGCTACCCTTCTTTCCTCCACATTTAAGGGGGTTGACTTATTTATCCTCTTAGCTAATCGTTGAATCCGAGCAATGACGTTTACCACTGTGGTCCATTTTGAGAAACGTGACAGTCGCTCTTGAAACTCAGCTTGCCTCGCAGCCTCAGTTTTCAGTGCTTGGATTGTCTTAACCTCAGGATCTCCCACCAGCAGCTCTGAAGATCCTTGGTTTGTAACTACTTCTCTCTCTCCCATAGGAACTTGGGCCCCATGAACCAATTTGAGTTGATCAGCTCTGCTACTTTGAGGCCTCTCGAGGCGTGATCAGCAGGGTTCTCCACTGTGTCGACGTAGTACCACTGTCCTGGGTTTGTGGTTTCCCTTATTCTCTGGACACAATTTGCAACAAAGACATGAAACCTTCAAGCTTCATTGTTGATATACCCAAGAACTACTTGGGAATCTGTCCAAAAATACTCTCTGTCAACCCTGAGCTCCAGCTCCTCCTCCAACATACTGCTCACCACAGCAGAGATCACTGCTGCGTTTAGCTCTAATCTTGGGATTGTGACAATTTTTGTAGGAGCCACTCTCGCTTTACCCATACCAAGGCGCAGTGTACATTATCTTCGCTCACCAATCTGATGTATGAGCACTGTCCATAGCCTTGACTGCTAGCATCTGAAAAGTGATGCAACTCAACTTTCAGAACCTTGCCGAAGTTTTCAGGTGTGAAACACCTAGGGATCTGAATCTTTTTAAGGTTTCCTAAGTCATTTAACCAACTCTTCCACCTTGACTTCAACTCTTTGGGTAGTGGTTCGTCCCAACCAATGCCCCTCTGACACATCTCTTGCAGCACCCTCTTTCCAGATATTATGAACGGGGCTAGGAATCCTAACGGATCGTACAAAGAGGCCACAATGGAGAGAATTCCACATCGTGTGGATGGTTTCTTGGCAAGTGAGATCTTGAAGGAGAAGACGTCCTTTTCCACATTCCACCGTACTCCTAAGACTCTCTGTTCTGGAAGGTCATCATAGCTGAGATCCACATTCTTCACCTCATTAGTAGGTTCAGTGACACTGATAGACTCCAGCACCTCTCGATTGCTGGAAAGGAACTTGTGAAGGTGCAACTTTCCTTGCGGAACCGGCAGAGCACTCCAGTCATTCCATTTGTGAGAGCAGGTCCTGTTAGCAGATGGTCATTCAAGGCAGTGCCTTCATACTTGGCAGAGCAGTCAAAAACGACCCTGATTTTATCTGGTTTTCTGGGATGGTAAACCCCTTGGTGTGGAATGTACCATGTGTTTCCTGATTCTGATCGCTTGTCTGCTCTCTCCGCATCACCATCTTTGAAGACTCCTTCCATAAGTCTCACATAATCATCTTTAAATTTAGGATCTCTGTCCAGTTTCCTTTTTTAAGGTGCTTCAGCTGGACTAAGGCAAGCTTCATATTGTCTGGGAGGTAAGGACGTACTTTCAAGGGAAGGGGCATCTCAAGGTGATCACACTCGTTCTGCTGAATTCTTTCTTTTACGACCTGCAAGAACTGAATATTTTCTTGAGATATGGTCTTTTCTCCTGGTCTTGTGTCTGCAAAATCGGACTCAAGCGCTCTAATAACAGCAGCCGGTGTCACAGGTGGAATCTCCCTGACTGATAAGCGATGACACAGACCAGTCACATCCTTAGATCTCACGAGCTGTGGTTCACCTCCTACGATGCTCCAACCTCCTGACGGACGGTCTTCATGCAATGGAGTCTTCATGCAATGGAGTTGGATGGTGCCTTTTGCATATGCTACACATGGCTTTGTTCTTACAATCCTTGGAGTTGTGTCCTTTTCTTAGGCATGCAAAACAGAGCTTACAAGACCACTTTTCTCTTTTCCTCCACAGACTTTTCCATTAGCCTTTGACATTTATGTATGGAGTGGTTTTCCCCACAACACATACACTTTCCCGGGTTTGAGTTATTAGCTGATGTGCTCCATTTCTTTGATCTGTTGGAATCTTTCTTGTTCTCATCATCCATATCATTTGGGCTTAACTGTGATGCTTGATGCTTCAGAGGCCTTCACATTAGTGGCAAATGTGTTTGCCTTTGGACGCTTGGTTTCTCCAAATTACTTTTCTTCAGAGGTCTTTAGTGCATACAACAATGACACTGGATTGCATGCTATGCGTGCTTCCTGTGCGATGAATGAAGCAAACTCTTTAAAGCTTGGATAGTCTTTGGCTTGATCCAGCTGATGTGTGACATAACGATTCCAGCTAGACGATGATGATAGGCCTCTTCATCCTTCCTGTAGAAGCTTCCCTCTAGAGCAGACTTTGCCTCTCCGCCGATGTACTTTTGTAGGTAAAACAACCTATCTGCAGGATTCGAGCATATGAGAGCCTTAAAGCTTGTGCTCCATTCTGTGAATTTCAGGGGGTCACCAGAGAACACAGAGGGTTCTGGCACTGGAAGTCGAGAGAGTGCCATCGCCTCCTGTACTGTTTGCACTAGAGATGCTTCGTTAGTCGCGACTTGCTCCTTTTGAGCTCCTGAATGATGAGAATGTGGACTAGGTTTTTCCACCTGACTGCACGCAGGACTGTTTCTCAATCTTTACCCTCGACTCTTCCTCAGTATACACTCTGAGCTTTGCTGCAATTACCTCAATGTCTCTTTGATTTTCAAGCTCTTTCAATTTCAGCTTTCTTAGCAGCCAGCTGTGCAGCTGTTTCTGCTCTCTTAGCTGCAATACTTGGTGACTCAGAGATGGCTGGAGTGGTGGCTTTGTACAGTGGCTCTGGAAGCTGTGGAACCATATATGGACTTAGCATATTCACTGTCGAGCAGCAAACGTAACCTTGATTTTTCCGCCTCAGGGTCAAACTCTTCACCTTCCTCAGTCAGTCGTACTCTCATTAGTCCCAATAGGTCTGCAGCTACAGCTACACATGCATCAATTTTTCTCCGAATTTCTTGATCTGGGGCTGTCTGGAGTCTTAATTCTGTCGTATAACTCTGAGTTCAGACTCAAGTTTCTCAGTCACATCCATCATGTTATACAAGTCACTTTCAGAGCACTCTTGCTTTAATTTTGTACGAGCATCCCTAACATGAGTTTTCCATTTCTCATATGCTGACTTGAATTTTCTTTCTCTTTGAGCTAATTCTTGCTCTTTAATGTCCAGCATCTTAGGTGTTATATGTTTCTCACGGATGGATTTTGTCGTTCCAACACTCTCTAACTTCTCCTTTTCCGTTGCGTTAGTAGAGTTTAAGACTATGTGCTCTTCTGAAGGGGAATCATTCTGTCCAGCTACCTCACCATATTGAGACGAAGATTCACTCTGATTTAACACTTTTTAAACCTTTCAGTAATTAACACCTTAAGTAGAAGAATAGAGTAACTTACTAACACATGAATTCCAGCATTTGACAATGGATCACTTTGCTCAACTTAATTTACAGTTACCTTCACAACTTATAACCAAACACCCTTGACACTCTGAAATGTGTTATTTGAATGACAAAATAAAGCTCTGACTGTACCAAGACTTTGGTTCTTTTATCAATACTTATCTACAGTCCTAAGCACCTTTTTAACATTTGCAATCATCGTTTCTTTACAACTTTCTTGTGGAACTGTCCATCGATTACCAGAGGTGGAATTTTAGTATTTAAAACTGCACTCTGGAGCCTGAAGTACACAGCAGGATATGAAGCAGAACTGCACTCTGAAGCCTCGGTACGATGGGTTTAGGCCACGTTTTCACTGTAACTACCTTGGTCATGAAGGAGTCCACACTTCATACTGATGTCCATATTCACCTTTATTCCTTATAGAAGTATGATGGAACACCCTGAAAACGTGTTCGCCTGGTAGACCAGCAGTAGAATAAAACAAAACAGGAGCTTAACAGTTTGCTATTCACGGTCGCCATTTCTCTCCTCCGTTCGCGCTTCTCACCAAAACATCCGGTCCTGAATCTTGTAGCTTACCAAAATAAAAGTCGTTCGTACTGAATATACCAAAATACAAAATACATTCATTTTAGCTCATAAAGAACCCGAAATTCAGTGAACAATGTTTTATAATAATGTATAAAACTGAAACCACCTAGCAATCGTACATACAATATAATCACTTATATTAATTTCTGATGTTGTCAAGGCAACAAATATAGACTTTCCAGCGTCAGCTACATACCCTTATCAGCATCGATGACAATTGTCAAGCACTGTTTATGAAGTCTCTGGCACAGGTCCCCAACTCTTCGATCTCTTTTGAATAACAACTATCTGAAACAGACACAACCGATAAAATCACATTCTCTATAGGGAGCCAATATCCTTTAGAAGTGTTTATGAAGAGGTGATGCCTTACTATGCACAATAATTGAATAATAAAACTGCTTTGGTATTTGCTTTTTTTGGCTTTTCGTGTGGAGCATTTATCATTTGTAGCTGAAATATCTTGACAGTTACAGTAGGCCTGCAAAGTTTTTGTTTTGAAACGTACTGTAGCACAGCCAGAGCAGTTAATTATCGAGAAGCCAAAACATCTTCGCACCAGGCCAAGTAAATGTTGAGTTATTGGTGTAGATAATAACTCCATCAAGTCTGTGCTGATGTATGCAGGCCATTTTGTGCTAAAGGGGGGAAGTAGAATGTGAACTCGCTGCTCTTTAACAATGCATGGGACAGGTAAAGATGGTTTGGATATACAGTGAAAGAGAGGAGGGCGGCCGAGTCAGATAAAGAGAAGAATAAGAGTTAGACGTTAGATGGATGATTCAGGGTGTTTAGCATTCAGTCGGACCTTTCCAACCTGCTTAAAGACATGAAAACACAAATCTTTGCCCTGGGTGGCGGTGCAGTGATCCTTTTGTCGCAAATCTAGTGATAATGTTCTCTGTGCTTCCAATACAGAGTGTTTTTTTCTTCTTCTTCTTCAGAACAAGACGAATGCACAGTGTATTCTGCTTTGCAGGGTTTACAAATGTATCACACCCCAACGTTAGGGAGGGAGTGAATGAATGTCTGCTCCCTGAGATAAGACTATTTTTCTTTCTCATTTTTTGGCTGGCATCACCTGTTGGCGAGAGCTGGGATGGTTGTGTTAAATATCTTAAAGTATGTCATCAACCCAGACAGCAGCAGGCACATTAAAATAAGAGGTCTGTAATCCCACAAGGAACGTATCCTTAAGTTGTACATTGCCTCCTTTACTTGCAGTCAAAGTACTAGCCCCATCAGTGCATTTGTATTGATTTGCAATTAGTATTGGTAGAAATGTATCAACAGTAGATTATTTAAGTCATTTATCAAGCAGGTATGCCAAACGTGCCGTTTTCAGCTTGTGTGTGAGGTTTGTTGCTTTTTCCCATTTTATATCATTGCGAGTTGAATCTTTGTGTTTTGGATTGTTGACCAGGAGATGAAAAAATGACATCACCTTCAACTCAGGGAACGTGTGATGGGTATTTTTTTTCTTCTTTTTCCTGGCATTTGACAAACGTCATAGACAATTCATTTGTCCCTTTTTTTACTGCAGTATCCCCCTCCATAAGTCACAGGTCACTGATATAAAAACCTTCTGGCCACGACAAACACATAATACAAATCACTTATTCCAAATGCCAGCATGTAATAAACAAGCATTGAAGGATTTTGCACTTTTCTATTTCCTGCACAGCAATACTAACTTTTTTTTACCGAATACATTTTTGCTTTATGTAAACATTTATATTGTGAGCAATGTCAAAAACAAAGATACATTACCTTTTGATATAACATTTTAAAAATTCTGATTGTAAATGTAAGCAGCAGCAACAACACTGGTACTTAAACTTAGAATTGAGGTGGATTCTAATTACAGTGAATGTAATACTGGTACTGTTGGTACTGGTATTATTATAGCTGATAATTTGACAAACAAGTATGTTGGTTTTTGGCTGAAGCTGAAGGTGACATGTCTTTCTCTTTGTGATTTCAGTGGACAGAGTTCACAGACCGGACGCTGGCCAGGTGCCCACACTGCAGGAAAGTGTAAGTAGCTGTATGCAATCCATCCATCACGTCCCTTCCTTCTCACTGTAATTTTACATTGTAGATTTACATCCTTTGGCATTTAGCGGAAGGTTTTTACTAAATTAAGCCTACACAAGAGGGAGCAGGTAGTGGCTTCAGAGTCTGAAACACATTTTCCTAGTGGTGGAAGAAGTATTCAGGCCCTTCAGTAAAAGTACTAATACCACACTGTAAAAATACTCTGTTACAAGTAAAAGTCCTGCAATGAAAATGTTACTTAAGTAAAAGTATGTAAGTATCATCAGGAAAATGTATTTAAAATATTAAAAGTAAATTGTACTCATGCAGAAACATCCTCACATTTTAGAAACTGGAAACGATCCAAATAGTTGTGTGTTTAACAGTCTTCTCATTTCTGCTGGACTTGTAGGCCTGTACTGTATATCGTTGGGTAGTTTAATTTATAATATAACATCAGATTTTATAAACTACATGTGTTTTGTGTGTAAAAATCTTAATTTGTAAAGTAACTAAAGCTGTCGGATGAATGTAGTGGAGTAAAAAGTACAATATTTCTCTCTGAAATGTAGCAGAGTAGAAGTAGAAAGTGGCATGAAAAGAAAAGACTCAAGTAAAGTACAAGTACCTCAAATGTACACTTACATTACATACTTACTTGCTTACTTACATTCCACCACTGCATATTCCTCGCTGGCTTCAGAGTGTCTCATAACATCATGAGGTTTGTGATCTGTTGAATTTAGCTTTTTTGTACCTCATGAGTTTCATTATAACTTGCTACAAACCACATTCCTGTATCTCTATCTGCATACAGTATGCTTCTTAACATGGTGAGCAAAGTTCATTGGACTTTGGGGACAGGAATTGGCAGGCATGTGATGCAGTATCAGTGCTTGAGATGCTAAAATGTATTGCAAATATGTGATATTGCAGTTTGATATTGCAGTTTCTTTTATTTATTTTTTTATTTTTGGTTACACCTAGAATTATGACATTACATTAACAGAGTCAGAACAGAGTTTAGAGACATGTTTCTGGAATCTGTCAGGCACACAAAGTTTTGTCCTGGAACCTGGACAGGGTTAGGGTTTAAGTTGTGCTGGTGTATCACCATCATCATACTTGATGTGTTATTTCAGCCCAGCACTTACCAGCAAAGAGTTTACCTGCTTTGGCAGCAGTAATAAAAAAGGTTCTACATTCCCATTGATCCTGGAGTAGTGTTTGTGATTCAAGGGAAGAAAGATGCCAAATGAAATTTTAACCCCCCATCCTTATTAATTAAAAGGACTAGCTGCTGCAGTTTCAGCATCCCGGTAGTGTTGGTGCTGACTCACTGTAGCTTACTGGGACACTAAAAATAATTAAATTCAATTTTATTTATAGTGTCAAATCGTAACAGAAGTTATCTCAGGACACTTTTTAGATAGAGTGGGACTAGACCACACTATAATTTACAGATACCCAGAAATTCCCCACAAGAGCAAGCATTTGGTGAGACAGCAGCGAGGAAAAACATCCCTTTTAACGGGCAGAAACCTCAGATGGTGGGCGGCCAACTTCTGCTGACAGTTGGGAGAGAGAGACACACAGAAATATGACATAATAATTATTGCAGTCAGTATGATGAACAGTAGCAATTAAAGTGACAATAAAGATAATAGATCTATGACTAGAACTAATAGTAGTAGCAGTGCAGGGCGTAGCAGGGCGTCAAGCAGGACCACAGCAGCAGCTGCAACCTCGATCCAGGTGCCACCACAATCCAAGGAAAACTGCGAGGCGAGAAAGCATAAGGACTCCGGGGAATAAGCTCCCCGGAACTAAGTTAGTAACTTGCATTAAAGAGACATGAATGCACACAGATGGAAAGAGAGAGGAGCTCAGTGTGTCATAGGAAGTCAGTCCAGGCCAGCCCTAACTATAAGCTTTATCAAAGAGGAACAGAGACCGAGCCGCCTGTGCTTTTCCTACTATGACAAGTCAAAATGCCCACTGTGAAAACAAGGTTTATACTTCAAACACAGGGTTATAGTCATTGTGTTGTATTTAATTTAATATCCTGATCAAATTAATTCCACCCTTCTCTCCTCTGTTGGCCCTCCAGCTCCTCCATTGGTCAGAGGTATCCCCGGAGGCGGAGCTTGTGGTGTTTTCTACTCTGCTTGCTATTCAGCATCTCCGCTGCCGGGCTGATGGTGAGTGGATGCCAGCACACATCATACTAACATCCAAGAGATGGAAAACCTAATTAATCAAAGATTATCAATAGCTGGCGTGTAGGCGTCAACCTTTTAGCAGGCTAGAAATGAAATCATCTTTTCTAAATCTGTCCTCTTTTGTTTTTTTTTTTTGTATCACTGGGTATCGTTCAAACATTTTCAATATCGGTACCAATGCCATTAACGGGACTTCGATACCAGTTCCTGAATGATGTTTTTTTATTTTTCGATATTAATTTTATAAAATCCATTTTAACAAAAGGAAATTACAACATTAGACATTAACATTACGGCAAAAATCCTTTATTCTTTTTCAGCTCCTACTACTCTGTGTAACGTAGAGTTTTTCCTGCGTGTCTTCACGTCGTGTAATATTAGCCAGCCAATCAGCAGCTTTATTAGATCTTGGTAGAAGCATGTTGCATGCTTATTGGCTCACTGATGTTGATTAGATTTGCTCCTTATGTATTGAAATTGGGTATTGAATGACGAGGCATTTTCTGATAATGATACTTCAGAGGCAATTTGGTCGGTGCCTAAAAGGTGTTGAATTATGTACCCAGCCCTACTCTTTTTTTATTTTATAATGGAAAAACTTTACAATTGCAGATAAAACAAAGGTAGGAGGAAGCAGTATGATTACAATCTGTCCTTTTGTCATTGCTTGTTTAACATGGAGGGGGTGCACCTCGCAGCTGCTCTCCAGACACAATGTGACAGGCCTCTATTTGTCAGTGAGATCCAGCACAAACAAAACCTAGTTTCCCTGTAAGCAGTGTTCAGGTTGCAACACCGGCTGCAACACCCACTATAGCAGAGCAGATTCCATTATTCCTGGCTAGTTTTCTGTTTTCCCTTTTCTTATTTCACTCTCAGTTCTATGTGCATACAACCACACAAGGCTCACAATGCACTTTATATTTTCTGTTTTTAAAGTCTTTTTTTAAATGGTTAAAATAAGAGTGCAGTAGAGAACAGTAGAATGATCTCCAAATTACAGATCACAATCTTCTAGACAATCAGTAGAATATAAGACATGGATTCATAGAGACAAGTAGATAGTTGATACATTCTGCTTTATGAACAGCAGAGGGTGCAAGATGAGAATGAAATGGTGCCCCACAGTATAGACCCACTGAGCACAGGATGCATACTTGCCTGCCAGCATGGAGAGCAGTAAGCAATGTGCAGACAATAAATATGCTGTATTGACAACATTGCATAATGCTGGTGCACCGTGAGACCAGACTGTGTTTAATAAAAAAGGTTGTTTACATTTTAAATAAAGAATGGCACAAGAGCACAGGTTTTGGCAGTTACATTTCTACACCGCGTCAATAAACTTTATTGGCAACAACCCATCAAACTTTATTTCCAGACTGCATTTAAATAGAAATAAGGAAACAGTGTTTTTGCAGTACATGAAGGTAGTTAAGAATTGAGGGTAGTTAAGAAGATTCATCACCATAACAGCTGTAACTTAATGGAGCTGTGGTGTATCCCTGAGTCAGCCACATGAGCCAAAAGTAGAGTTGTGCCGTTGTAAACATTTTCAAGCTGGTTTAATACTAAGCCAAACACCAGACTGGTATGCCAAATCTTACCACTAGGTGTTGCACTTGACTCAGCAGCCACTCCTGAGTGGATTTAGGCTGAAGGTGGATCTCACTTCCCTTAAATTTCATCCCCAGCTCCGCCACTTGCTTCCCTTCCCTCACGTCTTAGTCCGTCCCACAGAGGAAATCGTGGCAGAGATGCGGGAAAGGAAAAGGAAAAAGGAACTGTGTTTTAGAGGGATGAGACGTCCTGTCCTCTGAAGCGTCACGTGAATTTGTCAGCTGTATGGGCGGAGTAAGCAACGGCTTTCAGATGCACGGCTTCTAGGAAGGCTGCTCTCTCTATCCTCGCTCATAGCTCCTTAGAGATACCTCCTCCATCCTCGCTCCCCTGGGGAGGAATAATATACTTTGGCACAGCCTTCACGAAGAAGGGCTAGAACAACTTCCGGTTCAACCGAGGAGCGAGGAGATATCAAATAAGGAAAGTGAGATGCACCTTGAGAGAGCCCATGAATGCACTTCTACGCTGGTTTGCCAACCGCTATTAAACACTAAAGAAGAACGATATGAGGAAAATATGTGATAACTTTGTTGAATATATAGCGATAACCATATTACTTGCGATAAATAAAGAGATATTAAAGTGTACTCAGTTCTGCTGCTTTCAGTATTCTGCTAAAATACAACAAATTGCTTGTTGAATTTTAAACAAATGAAAGGAAAGCATTTCCAACATTCTTTTATTGAACAAATTGAACATTGAATTGAATATAAAGCAGCACTTAAAAAAAAAGTGACAGTTTCTTTTAAAGTGTTATTTCCTACTGCCTAACACAAAAAACCTCTGAGTGTCTATCAGGATATGTAGAGAAAGAGATCCCATTTCGGAATCATTAAAACCTTACACATCATTTACAGGAGAAGAGGGAAAATAATTCATTTAAGGCAGAGGTATACATTTCTTTTAAGCATATTTGATCTTTTTTTTAGCCTGTATGAGCTGTGTTGATTACCTCATGGTTAGATAGGACTGCCAGTCGCACTCTCTTTAAATAATGATAAGGAGCATCTGCCTGACAGTGTGGCCAACCACACAGACACCTACCTACTATAACATACACAGCACCTTACCTGGATTCCTAGTCCTGGGCTTAAACATGCTCGGTGGTTTATTATAGATAACAGTAATCATCTGAGCCAGGGGTGTGTATCAGGAGATCTCTGGGTGTCAAAAATGGAAATATATGAATATTATTTATTACAGGAATTAAATTATATTCCTGAGAGCAGTGCAATATATATGAAAAAAATGCCTCCTAAATCAAGTTTCATCATTTTATTTTGACTCTCTCTACCCATATTAGCTTTGCTCTAGTGTTGTGACTTTGAAACAGGAATTCATGTTTCAATATTCTCAGAAACTCCCTGTGGGTTCTCTCAAAGTCACTTTAACCATCTTCATTAAATAGTTTTCTTCTGAGCAGCTGCACACTCAATACTTGATGGGAGAGCTATTTTCTCTCTTACCCCCTCAGTCACTCTGGAGTATTAAATACTTCCATGAAAATGTGTGCTTTTAAAACGCTACAATTTGGTGTCACTGCATCAGTCTGGTGCAGGTGGATTAATCACAGACAATGGATGCATAATTAGTAGTTAGAGTAAGTAAATTTGTGTCTGATGATAAAAAAAAAAAAAAAAATACTGTAATGCTGTCATAATGAACCACTGCTTCATCTTTGAACTGTAAAAATCACTGGATACTTAATTTTGTACAATAAATGGGTCACATTATAAATGTGTGGAACATTTTCAAGTGTAATTGTAGCTTTAGCTCTCTGGTGCATGGTTGCTTGTTACCTGATTGGACTGGAGCTGGCTCATTATAATCACCATACTCGGAATGTGCTTATAATTCCCCTTTTTTCAAAAGACTTATTGAGCAACATCTGATTTTCTACCACTTCCTCTGTTGTGTTGTCATCTTCAGGCTGGAACGTGGACGAAGGCTCAGACCTACCAGGCGATCTACGCTTCGTGGGCCGCGCTGCTGCTCCTGGTTCTCGTCACCTTGGTCCGGGCCTTCTACTGGGCCTGCATGAGGGTCAGCCAGCCCCTCCAGAACTTCACATAGAGCCCCCTCCAACCCTGCCGCTCCCTCTTCCCAACCCGCCAGGCCGGAGGAGAAGATGGCTTAAAAGAAAAACACACACACACTATAAAACAGAATATTTATTTAAACCCAACCCCAGAAAGAGAAAGTTCTCCTCCTCCTGTCCCCTCCCTTTTAGTCAAATGTGTTTCTAAAACTGGATGGCGGTGGCTGCAACTGCTATATATCGGTATATACGGTAACTATGATGATGCGTGTAGCCTAATGTACTGTTTATCTGTTCTAATCTCGTGGCAAGGGTGGGGTTCGTTTTAACACTGTAACAATTCTAACAATTTTTTCGTCTTCTCTTTCCCCCCCTGCGCTGTTTATACATTTCGGCTTCAGTCTGTGGCACATCGGTTGCACTCTCGCAACTTGTAAGATGTGAATATTGCCCTTGTTTTTGTTCAGTGGGGGGCGCTCCCTCTTCAATCCTAATTTGATGTTAGGTTTAGTATTATTTGAACATTTAACATTTTTTGTGAACATAAAACAAATGATTTTGCGAAAGCGGCGATGAAGTCAGATGAAGCTAACAAATCGATGCCAGTAGAAGACGAGTGGCTGGAGGGACATCAGTTCCCTCTTTTGTGAAGCAAAAGATCAAGTAGGTGTTGAAATGTGTCTGAAAAATTGAATTCAGCAGTACGTCAGTGTTTCTGCTGAATTATCCCCTGGGACTGACTTTGATCCAAAGCAGCTTGAAAGCCTTAAAAGGTTGTGTGGTAGAAGGATTCAAAACACACACACACACACACACACACACACACACACACACACACACACACACACACGAACGATGTGGCTGTTCTAATGAGGCTGTTATTTCCTCATCCGGCTCGCTGAGCTCGGCATGTAAACTGCGCTGGAAGCACAGCCTTAATTGAGGGACTGCTGCTCCCAATGCACCTTGTTTCCTCTGCTACACACACACACACACACACACACACACACACACACACACACACACACACACACACACACACACACACACACACACACACACATACACCAGCCACATAAATGCATACCGGCCCACAACAAAAGGAGGATGCTCTTTTAGAGTTGCAACGGCTCACAAACCAGTTTGTCGAAGGCACCCCAGCCTCTCTTTTCTAAGACAGACCAGCAAACCGATTTTCTCCATATCCTTGTCCTCGTTCAGTGAAGGAAAAAGTGACATGCATGCCACTTTGCATAAAATTTGGATATTTTGTTCTGGTCCTGTAAAGAGTGTAACCACACATGTATCTACAGCTTTCCTTTCTGCCAACTATAGCCAACAGGTTTACTTTTTAAACTTTTTTATTTTCCCGTCATACCTAAATGCTCACTTCAATCACATATCTCCAATTGACATATTAAAAGCCAAATGTGGCATAATCCTCCCTCCCTTTTTCAAGAGACAGGTTTACTTTTTTAAACATATCTACATGACCTTGATTCTGCTTGGCCTTCAGAAACACACGAAAATATGAAACATGAAGAGCTATTTGCTGTTACAAAATCGATTTTTGCCTCCTTTTACCCACAAAACCCTGCAAGTATGAGCTGTTTTTTGAATAGCTTTCAGTTGTTGGTTGTATGCTTTAATGCTTGCAAACCACACTACATAGTTGTCTTGGGAGAGGATTTTTAAGGGCCTCTCTGTATGTTTTGCTCTCTCAAGTTGAATCTGTGAAAGAAAAAAAAAAAAAAAAACGGTGAGCCCTTAAAATACAGTACTTCAGGCTTTAGGATGTACATCTTTCACAACTTTAGGATGTACATCTAAATGCATCAGAGCTCAAATAACAAAGTGCAATCGGTATGAAAGCACCATGTAGCTAAACTCAGTCAGTGTATTGCAATTGGGACCATTCATGGTGAAAATATGTCCAGCTTTTGTCATTGAAGATTGAGGCTGTGTCTGAGCTTCCTTTTGGTCGGTTCCAGATGGAGCGTCCACCTTAAGGCCAGTGGAATATTTGTAAAAGAGGAAAGCTCTACCTACCACACAAAGCCTAATGCCAGTCAGAATAGGTCAGTAACATAAACACACACTACATTCTCACTCAGTTTAATCATGAATTCTCTGTCTGTGGTTCTGAATGTGGTAACATTTCTTCTGTTATGAATTATGTATTTTTTCTGTTTTGATTGTAAATATATTTGTTTATGTACAATGGAAGTGACTAGCGAATTACGTTGCTCCGAGCTTAACACTAAATGCTGTGATCGCTGTTGACGTTTTTATTTGTTGTTTTTAAGAAGGTTATTTTTGCAACTCTTCACCTGTTACATATTTAATGATTTGATGAACTACTAACCTAATAAGCCTCTGGACATTATGTCCAAACCTTTAACCACAAATACAACATACTCGCACCAACAAAACATGACCCAATCACATTTCTCTCTCTCTCTCTCTCTCTCTCACATACACATACACATACACACACACACACACACACACACAAAAACAAACAAACACAGCACTTATATAATAGTAAGAAACACTGCATACACCAAGTAAGATGAGAAGAAGCTACCACGTAGACTGAACTGAGGTCGCAAACCGTTCATATGTACCGTTCTACATGCTGCAAAAAGTCCACAAATAAGTCATTTATCCAGCCCTAAAATCTTATTTATTGTGGAAAAGTCTGTTATGGAGTGAGATTATTTCACTTTCTTTTAAGACTGGACCAAGGACGTGTTTTTTCCTTTTTGAAATCAATACAATGATCTGAAAAATAAGATTGAAGGACAGAATTAACATGACTTGTTTAAGGAAGACCTTTTCTTTTTAGCAGTGGAGTGATCATGTTTTATCCATGACTGCAAAATAAATCAATCATGTTGCCAATAATCAAGAACCTGGCTGATGCTCTTTTCAGAGTTTGTTTACACACAAATAAAGACATAATGTACAAAACGGCTAACGTGAGTTCTTTTTATTTACCCACACAATTTATTTGATATTTTATTGAAGATAATGCCACTAATCTCAGTTTATTTGACTTTGTTCCATTTTAATTATTTGAAAAAAACTGTCCCAATTTAGGCTTAAAGTAGGGATAACCTCAAATAATGTTTAAAAACTGTAACTTTTATGTGCAGCGTTTTGAAGTAAACCTGCCTGCCGAAGGTCTTGATAGTCAAACTGCTGCATCATAAATATTTTGGGAGCTTGCAATATTCAGTGTGGGACACCTCTCTTTTTCTTTATTTGTATACTGCTTTTGTCCTGCACCTGTGCCATGTTATTGGATTTGCCTTTCAGCCATGTATCTGTTGCTTTAACGGTTTCATTGTTTATCCATTACTTTTAGCTAACTGTTTTAAGAGTTTATCCAATTGATTTAAGACAAATGTTTCGACCATTTAACCGTTACTTTTAGCTAACCGTTTTAGTTCATCCGTTACTTTTAGCTAACTGTTTACAGTTTATCCGTTACTTTTAGCTAACCGTTTTAACTGTTTATCCATTACTTTTAGCTCAATTAACTCTTTAAACAGTATATCCGTTGATTTTAGCTAGCTGTTTACTGTTTATCTGTTACTTTTAGCTAACTATTTTCCACGTATCCATTATTTTTAGCTAATTGTTTACCGTTTAGCCATTACTTTTCGCTAACTGTTTAAACGGCTTGGCCATTACTTTTATCTAACCCATTTAACCATTGCTTTTAGCTAACTATTTCAACTTCTCTGCTTGCTAATTAACTAGTTTTCATGCAGTCAATTGAAAAAAGGCAGGGGTTTTAATGTTATTTAACTGACGTTATGAAGTTAGTGGCGTGTAATGTGCAGTCAGCCTATCGTAGCTATAGCTTATTGTAAATATACTTAATATCAGTATACACCAATTGAATCCTATTTGTGTGTTTATTTCATTCTGTTCATGTCGTTGATTGTCATGTCGTTGATTTCTGATGCCAATGATTACAGCTGTTATGCCCTCTTAATTGGGATAATTCATAGTTATTAAAATGTGTGAAATCAAACCATTACGCTTTTATGCTGAACCTGAAGGACTCCAGTTTTAGAACCACTAATTTAAAGCTTTGTGATGTTCTTTAAAAATAAGCCCAATTAGTTTAGCTTTAATTACAAAGTAAAAAGAGCTTCTTTTTTCTCCTATTCCCACAAAATGTTGGAAAGAAGCTCATCTTTTTTCTCACACGACTTGGCCCCTGTCGGCCTCTTGAGTTTCATGCGGATATATTTTTTGCCTGGACACAAAGAGATGGAGGGATTAAGGACATTGAGAAACCTTTCAGAAACCACAGCTCCCCTGAGAGCAGCACGAACCAGGGAGGCTGAGAGACCAGAAAGTGGAGGGGAAAAACAAAAAAAGCCCTAGGAAGTGAGGAAGACAATTGGTCCCATAACCTTCTGGTTTTAAGTGAGAGGGCATTCGCTTTCTTTTATTCTGTAACACAGCAAACACACGCTCAGCCACTCTCTCACATGGACACACTGCTACTCAAGTGCCTCAGGTCCTTTTATTAAATTTTATTGACTTAATTTTTCATTCACGATATCATACCGCTTTACCTCCTTAGGGAATGTTGCTGTCTCCGCTCTCCACTTTCTCTCTTCCATCTTGATAGTTCTCCCTGGTGAGTTACTTTAGTGACAATTCAGCTGATGTGGGAGTCATAAGATGGTGTCAGGCGGGAAGGAGAAAGGAAATTGAATTTGCTGTAAATCTTCTTATGTATGCACGTCTTACATTATATCACCACCAAATGTATGTGTGTACTGCAATATAAAATTGCCATGCTTTTTTGCACATCACTTCACAGATGAGGAACATTTTGTATTGCTATTTGGCTAACCCAATCATTAGGAAAAAATGCTGTTTTTAATGAGAATAATTCTTCCAACAGCATGACTCGGGCCTTTGAAAATGCAATACAACAAATCCAGTGTTTGAACGGTAATGGCTTTTGCATCATCCACATGTGACAAAGCTCTTTTTTTATGTGTTTTGTATGTGTTTCTGATGCCAAAATTCAGAGAGAACATGGTATTAAGAGAAATCACAGCCTACACTAAAGAATATGTGACAAAATATTCGGTTAAATTACAGCTAGGCAAAAATGCTGCAATCACATACATTATGGTTTTTATATATTGTTTTTCTTTATTACTTCACCCTCAATTTATTTAGTACCTACTTAGCTATTTTTTTGTTATTTCTTTTGTCATCGATGCACACATTTTCTCATACAACACCAACATACAAACAAAGAAACAAACATGGTCTTTGCATTAACATATACAGCAATTTCCCTCAAAATCTCCCTTTCCTTCCTTTATCATGTAAGTGCCAGCATAATTTGTTGTTGTTTTTGGCTTCTTTCTTGACACCTCTTGTACTTCTCACATTCTTATTTCATTTGCAAAGTAAATGGGTGTTATATATAACACGGTAGAGCAGGTTTCCATGTGTCCTTTGATCAAGACAGAAACCTGCTTTAAACAACTGTGTCTGTCAAATGAATGTATTACAATGACATGTAATCACCAGTAGTGGGATGTAACATTTACTCAGGTACTGTGTTCAAAAATTGTAAGCATATGCACTTTACTTGAATATTTTCATTTAATGCTTTTTTTTCTCTTTTACTTACTTACTTACTTTGCGTTACATTTATGTTACTTTGGAGATTAAGATTTCTTTTGTACAAAATCTAAAATCATTTTGCATCTCACAAACAGCTGAATCGAGTCTGCACATTAAAACTCTGTTCACATCTTTATTAGTCCTCAATAACACCTATAAGATCCAAAATGGATCGTCCTCAGATTTCCAACTTTCTTTGATAATGTTTGGTCACATGATTACAGCATATGAACATACATATTGTATGCTTGTAATCGCCTAATAATATGTAATGTGCCACAATGCACCAGAAGTCAATACAAAGTCATGCTATTTCTCCAAATATCACACTTAAGTACAATTTTGAGGTACTTGTACTTTACTTGAGAAGTTCCATTTTATGTCCACTACATTTCAGAGGCAAATATTTTACTCCCCTTTGTTTAATTGACAGCTATAGTTACTTACTTACTTTGCAGATTCAGATGCAAAAATATACAAACAACTAATAAATGATGATGTATTTTAATAGATATATGTATATAAAGTAGTTTTAATTAGCCCCAGCTTTACCATCTGCAACATCAATAATTATAATCCAATAATATAATATTCCAGCCTGCATGATGAGTATATTCTGATGCTAATACTTTTACTTAAGTAAAATCAGTGCATATTTGTATGCAGGACTTATATTTGTAGTTTTCTACACTGGTATTCCTACTGTCCCTTAAGTAAAACATCTGAATGCTTCTTCCACCCCTGTTTAAGAGGTTTATCCTGATACAATAAATGCTTCATTTATTAAATGTTGTATTTAATTGCCTTGTGTGTGTTCTTGATCTTGTGTTATTACTGTTTTCATTGCTGTACAACCAATCCGAGTAGTGAAGTACTTCTACATGATCTCCTGCCTCTTTTTTATTGCTTACATAACTGAGCTCAATTTAAATCAAAGCTGTATTAAGTTATTACACAGTCACATTTTAACAATTTATGTAAGTCCACTCGAAGGAAATAATTTACATTAATATATTATAGATATTATAGAACATAAATATTATAGCTGCAGATCATGGGCCTCATGGCATGCAGCATGTCTTCATAATATTAAAATGTTTGCCGATTGCTTACACACTGAAATCAAAAGCATTACACAATTATCAAAACCTTTGACCCAGATGTGACCACTATAAAACAATGTCAGCCTCACACTTTTTGAAAAACAATACACACAGTGATTTGTAAAACACTAAACACACTTGTATACATTAGACATAGAAGTATATCATGATGTCACTTCCTTGCAATTCTAAAGCACTGACTGTCAAATGACCACACC